>NC_090445.1:786346062-786646062 GCF_031143425.1 Pleurodeles waltl
TAATCTTCAAGGATCTTTCTTGGGATTGTTATTTTGTAACCTAGAGTTAGGTTGCTGCATTGTAGCAATTTTCTAGAGCGTTTGGGTATTCGAGTGGAAAAAAAAGCCATCGATTCAGTAGTGACTTCGCAAATTCTGTACTAAGATCTGTATTAAAAAGATACCACGAAAAGATAGATGCTTATTGCATTTTGTAATGAAGCTTTTGACTTCGGGCTGATCAATACCAAAGAATCTCGTTTTCAGCAGCATAAAAGTAAGTGGCTCATTGTGTGTAGCTAGCCATTAAGGGAATATTAATTCTCTGTATTCCAGTTTGGACAGCTCATGTTTCTTGTCATATATGCCAGTCTGGAATCTAGATTTCTTTGCAAGCAGTTATTGGGCAGCAATTCACAATTGTGTATTATATATAAACTCCCAGGACTCTGGCTGCATCGTTTTAATACATTGCTGCTTCTAGATATCCCAGTTTCAAGACACCTGAAGGGAATTTATAAGATATTAATAGATTGTGTAGGTTAATTGCTTTAGCATATTTCGCCTTATCAAGAAAAAACAGCTTTACAACTTGGAGTTCTCCTTAAACCCCTTAAGCGAACCCATACAGTAAGTACGATTAGTTTTGCAAAATGTTGAATAGGGCCACTCACCAATGGTAATGGAAACAAATTGACATGCACTTTACTTGGGCATTTTATAGGTTGCCTATGAAACTTGAAGGATATCAAGAGAAGTTCTGGAAACAGCTTGCACAGCCCCTTGTTTGTATTTTTGGAGGTGTGATGTTGTAAGGATTTATTAGTGCTTCCATAATCTTTCCTGCAAGACAAAACATTTTTAATTACTTTCATTACGATTCCTTGCATTTAAAACTGGGCAATGAAGCATGTTTGATCATTGCAAATTAAAAGCCTCCTGCTAAGCACTCTGTCCACTGCCTTTCCTTATATGCAGTGTACCATTAAGTGAATTAATTCTATTCAGTTTTTGGGAGAGGAAAATGTAAGTTTAATTGAAAAAGTGAAAGGATTTTTGTGCTACAGTGCAAATTTTGGAGAACGTTGGAGTTTCGGAGCTCTATTAAACTGCATCTTTTAGTAGCAGTGACCGTAGTAGTTCTGTTATGTCCGATTTAGTAACCATTCTTTGCTGTAAAACATACCTACATTTCTCACACGTACATTAACAGGTGCTTCTTCATGAACTCCTAATAAACTTGAAATGTAAGCTTTTTTTGGTCTGCTTTTAGCTGCCTGCCCTTTGATCTTGATGAGGTGGGTGATTTGATGGCCCTGTATGTCTTCAGGAAATTACTAAGCACTAGAGCACCGAACCCATGAAAAGTCCACTCTTTATAACCCATTCATGTACTTAATTCACGAAACAGCTCAAAATCAAACCCTACCTCAAAATATAAGTTGGTTTAAATTATTGTTTTGTTTTCCCTATAGGTTAAAAGAAGTATATTTGCCTCCCCTGAGAGTGTAACTGGCAAGGTTGGAGTTGGCACATGTGGCATTGCAGACAAACCAATGACACAGTATCAAGACACTTCTAAATATAATGTAAGTACCTATCACAAAGTAATTGGACTGCAATTGAGTAAATCTTTTTAGAACTTAATGTTTAATTTATGCTGTTTTAGCAGCTGATATTTTGCAGCCTAAACACGTTCTAGATTCACATGCTGTGCAATACTCTGCAGTTGAGTCATCATTCCTGGAAATTGTTTTAGTAAAGTACGTTTGACCTTAAGCCAGAGGTTGAATACATAAGGCTCACAGTGAATTTGACCACAAGCTGACAGCACCCTTATACGCCGCCAGCATCCTGCATATTTGTTTTTTCTGACAGCAGGTATAGAAAGGAGGAGAATGACGATCATACTTGTGTGACTTTAGAAAATTGGCACTTTTATTGGTCCATGCTTCTTGTCTGTGCCTTCAGTTGGGGTAAATGAGCCCTCTATTTTGGCATCAGGGGAGGATATGGCTAGATAAGAGCCAGAGATGTAATCTTTGGCCATTTTCTGAAACAGTGAGCTACTTTAATTGTCAGTCCAATTTCATCACAAAGGTCAGAACATTTTAAAGTGTCATACCTCAGGCATAGCCCCATCACGCCACTTACCACTCCCCCCTCCCCCCCAATGGTCTATGCCCCTAGAGACTCGAGCACCACAGTGGATGTTGCATCCACTAGTACGGACTGCAGCACTGTCACATTGCAGGACTAGAAGATGGCCTACCAAATCCATTTTCATTTTCCTGTATAGCTTATTTTAGCTTTCACTAGTTGTGAGCAAATTCGTGGCACAACGTAGAACAAATCCAGACCAGTGAGTCTATGGTGCATGTTGTGTTCAATGGTGCCTCACAGGGAGATGAGAGATTCTGCTTAATTGGGGTATGTGAGTGCCACCTCAAATCTAGGTATGTTCCCACTGCAACTCGGGTTACCCAACATATAATGCTCAACTAACTGGATACCAAGACGCTTGACAACTTACTTCTGCCATTGACATTATTTATGTGGGACGCTTGTTGTTTGGGTGTTGGGATTTATTGAGTTACGAGGGAGTATAGTTTTTAAACTGAAATGCTGTAGCGTCGACTAACTGGATTGGTTAGTGTGGATCCCAAAGACTTTTGAAACAACGGGCCATAATATAGCAGGTTTGTTACACTATTTATTTGATTTGATACTTTTATCCAGTTAGCTAAGTGCTTGCTTGAGTAAGCATGGTAGTAAAACTAAAGAGTAAGCATTTGGAGAAAACTGCTTAAATTTTTTTAAATTTTTTTATTTACTTGTTTTCTATCAGTAATACAAAAATTGTAGTGATACTTGCGTTCCTCTTGAGGGAGAAGTATTTTTCAATACATTATGGGAGAATATTTAAAGTAATACATTTCTTTACTGAAGTTTTTACAATGTAGTGGCATTTTAAGTTGAACCAATGGGCTCTTTGTAGCAAAGAACTGTTTTAAATATTCTTATCATTTTTTTGGTAATGGTCTCATTTATCGAAAACTATTAATCAAGTCCAATAAATTGAATATATCTTTCCTCTGCTGACATTTTTATGTGTTCTCCTCTCTCCAGATTTGCAGATCTCTGAATGACAGATGCCAGGGCAAGTCAAGGGACCTAGAAGCTTTGCAGTCATCGTTGACATCATGCTGAGTGGACTGTTTCCAGTCTTCACAGATAACTGCACAAAAACATCGCAGCATTGCTAGTCCTCTGGTCTTAATATGGCTAGAAACTGTCTAGTAAAATCTAAATGAGAACGCCTGATGTTTTTTTTTTTTTTTTTTTTTTTTTTTTTTTCCCTTACATTGTCTACAAAATACTTGGTGCCATCGTCTGGCATTGATAGAGTGGTTGTATCCATTTAGGCCACAGGAGAACAGTGTCTGTGCATTAATTTAGGATGACATATGTGACAAAATATTTTCGTTTTATTTCCTTGTGTCTGTTTGCTTTTTTTGTTTTTCTCAGAAATTCTATTTCTAAAACTGTGCTTGGAAAAAAAAAGCTGAAGTACAGCCCTGTATACAGTGTAGATAATTAATCTTTGTAACAATTAAGTCTGTTTATGATTAAGTGATTTACATCTTTCAGTGTTGAAGTGTTTAGCACTGGTCATGAACTGACTGTATTTTTATGTTCCTGTAGCTGAATTTATTTTAATTTGGTTGATGCACTGAATGGTGGGAGTGCCCATAACTCATATTGTATGCTAGCTCTTACTCAATTCTTCCAACAGTCAAGGGAACATTCAGGTGGACAAGAGGATTCTTCAACTAAATGTCAGAGTAATTTTTATGATGGAGTGTAACTTTGTTTTTCTATGTTTAACTTTTATTAAATAAAATGTTTTAAAATATTGAAAACCGGGCAGGTTGTCAATGTCTGGTCTGATCCTTGTAAGATTCAGGCGGTAGGAAGTGGTTGTAGCGCATCCTGGTGACCGTGTGTATGATGAATTATTTTCTAATGCAGTGAAATAAAACCTCGGATATGGCATGTATGGAGGGTTACCATTACCCTGAACCATTATGAATGATGCCTGTTGAAAGAAAGATTTCCTTCAATTTTATGTGTGTGAGAAATAGATTAAAATAAGCATTGCACAGTGTAAAATCTTTTTTATATTTGTTTAGTGCTTCTATTTTGATAATCACACCACTGTACAGTTTTTAGCAATGAGTGCTTTAGAACAGATAGCTCATTAACCCCTCATACACAAGCTGCTTATCTTCATCTATTAATTAATGATTTATAGTATTTCCTTTTACCAAATCAGAATGTTATGAGCAGAGACTCAGCCCAGTTCCAACATTTGCCTGTGGGGAGTTGTGGATTGGGAGTGGTGGGGGTACCTTATATGAGGGCCACGGTGGAAAATGTGGTGGCTTTTTGAGCATGTCACAATAGTTTGTGGGAAAATAGATTGATAATAGGTACTGGGACTGAAACAAGACTGATGCCCATTCGTTTGTTATATATGTTACTGTACTCTGTCCTGTAGGCTAGTTGAAAGTGTTCATGTCCAAACACCAACTTCAAGTGCTATGGACTACCATTTACAACTTGTAGTCCATATGGAGATTTCACATGCATCATACATATATTGTAGTGTAACATTTATGTATTGCCTACTAATCCTATGTGGAGTGTTGAAGCGCTTGCCTACATGGGTAGCTCACTACATTGTGTAGGGTTTTTTGTTGGAAGTATACTGTCTTTAAGATCCTGTGTTAGAAGTGTTTCCATGTTGTATGCTAGGACCACCGAGGTGCAGTTATCCTTTTGTGGTATTTCTTAACTTCATAATCTTAGTAAGTAAAGCAAGTTAATGCACTGGGTTGACAATTCTGAGATATTTTGTTTAAAGTTGATGATCCTGAGCAGGCATAGTGATTACATGAGAAATCTGCATATGATATCCCTCAATACAATAAACAAGGAATAGGCCCATTTAAAATAGCTGTAATAGAGTGCAATGAATGTACTGTTTCTGTCACCACTACTCTGTTTTTCTACTCTCACATGAAAAATATGGTTCGATGGCATCTGTCGCTGTAGATACACATGGTCTGCATTAGCTCGCCATCTGGTGTTGGGTCGGACTGTTACAAGTTGTTTTTCTTCGAAGAAGTGTTTTCGAGTCACTGGACCGAGTGGCTCCTCCTTCTGTGCTCATTGCGCATGGGCGTCGACTCCATCTTCGATTGTTTTCTTTCCGCCATCGGGTTCGGACGTGTTCCTGTCGCTCCGAGTTTCGGAACGGAAAGATAGCTGAAAACTGAAGATTTTCGACGGTATCGTTGCGATCCGGTTCGAGATAAACACATACGACAACGCATTGAACATCGAAGCGCTTCAGTGCCCTTCGGGGTAGATTTCGGCACACCGTCGGGGCCTAGTCGGCCCGACCGCGTGGAGAACAACGCCGATGGAACGGACCCCGTTTCGATTCTGCCCTGAATGCCACAACAAATATCCTTATACGGACCAACACTCGGTCTGTAACCTGTGCCTGTCACCCGAGCACAGCGAAGAATCCTGTGAGGCCTGTCGGGCGTTCCGGTCCCGAAAAACTCTGCGCGACCGCCGAGCGAGAAGACTGCAGATGGCGTCCACGCCAAAAGAGCATCGACAGTTCGAGACAGAAGAGGAACAGGAGGAATCCTTTTCCATCCAGGATTCAGACTCCGACGAACTCGACCATCCAAAAACAGTGAGTAAGACGTCGAGATCAGAAATTAAAAAAGGCAAAAAGGCCCAGGGGACGCCACTGCCAACCGGCCATGGCTCAACCCAAATTCACGGTGACCAACAATCGGCACCGAAAAAGGCCCATTCAGTGTCGAGATCGTCCGACTCCGGTCGAGACACCGGCACGCAGCCTCCTCGGGACCGAGAGAGTGCTAAAGAGAAGCATCGACACCGAGAGTTCGGTGTCGACACGGATCGACGCCGAGACAGTGGCGCCGAAGATCATAGAGGCCAAGATTTTTCGGCACAAAAGAAGAGGAAGGTTACCTCGGAGCCGAAAAAACAAACAACAGGGTTTTCGGAGCCGAAAAAAGCACCAACAGACCCAGTTTCAGGCTCCTATACTGAAGAACTTTCTATGTCTTCACAAATGAAAAGACACAGATTCGAACAGGAACTGCAATCCACTGAAGTGGATCACACGCAGAAGCGTATCTTTATTCAGCAGGGGACAGGGAAGATCAGTACCCTTCCACCTGTCAAAAGAAAGAGAACACTTCAGTTTGTAGCACGAGAGGCTCCTCAGCAACAAACAGCAAAGACGGTAACACCTCCTCCCTCGCCTCCACCTGTAACTCCGGCTTCACCAACTTACACCCCGTCACATTCGCCAGCTCACACCGCCATGAGCCACGACGACCAAGATCAAGACGCGTGGGACTTGTACGATGCACCAGTGTCTGATAACAGCCCAGACACATACCCAACTAGGCCATCACCACCTGAGGACAGCACAGCCTATTCACAAGTGGTGGCTAGAGCAGCTCAGTTCCATAATGTGGAACTACACTCTGAACAAGTAGAGGATGACTTTTTATTTAACACCCTCTCCTCCACCCACAGCTCCTACCAAAGCCTGCCTATGCTCCCAGCCATGCTTCGCCATGCAAAGGAGATCTTCAAAGAGCCAGTCAAAAGCAGGGCAGTAACGCCTAGAGTGGACAAAAAATATAAGGCGCCTCCTACGGACCCTGTATTCATCACCTCTCAGCTGCCACCAGATTCTGTGGTGGTAGGGGCTGCCAGAAAACGGGCAAATTCACACACTTCTGGGGATGCACCTCCCCCAGATAAAGAAAGCAGAAAGTTTGATGCAGCCGGGAAGAGGGTCGCTGTCCAGGCAGCAAACCAGTGGCGCATCGCAAACTCACAAGCGCTGCTAGCGCGATACGACAGAGCCCACTGGGATGAGATGCAGCATCTCATTGAACATCTCCCAAAAGATCTACAAAAAAGAGCAAAACAGGTGGTTGAAGAAGGTCAAAACATTTCCAACAATCAAATACGCTCCTCTATGGATGCAGCAGACACAGCCGCAAGGACCATTAATACGTCGGTTACCATCCGTAGGCACGCATGGCTCAGAACGTCTGGATTCAAGCCGGAAATTCAGCAGGCAGTACTTAACATGCCAGTAAACGAAAAAATGCTGTTCGGTCCGGAGGTCGACACAGCCATAGAAAAGCTCAAAAAGGACACTGACCCTGCCAAGGCCATGGGCGCACTCTACTCCCCGCAGAGCAGAGGATCTTATACCACCTTCCGCAAAACACCTTTTAGAGGAGGGTTTCGGGGTCAGGCCACACAAGCCAGTACCTCACAGTCCGCACCGTCCACCTACCAGGGACAGTACAGGGGAGGCTTTCGGGGCCAGTATAGAGGAGGGCAATTCCCTAGGAATAGAGGAAGATTTCAAAGCCCCAAAACCACTACCAACAAGCAGTGACTCACACGTCACTCACCCCCCCCCCCCACACAACACCAGTGGGGGGAAGGATAGGTCAATATTACGAAGCATGGGAGGAAATAACTACAGACACATGGGTCCTAGCAATTATCCAACATGGTTATTGCATAGAATTCCTGCAATTCCCTCCAGACATACCACCAAAATCACAAAATTTATCAAAACACCATTCACAGCTTCTAGAGATAGAAGTTCAAGCACTACTGCAAAAAAATGCAATAGAATTAGTACCAAGCACACAAATAAACACAGGAGTTTATTCACTGTACTTCTTGATACCAAAAAAGGACAAAACACTGAGACCAATTCTGGACCTCAGAGTAGTAAACACATTCATCAAATCAGACCACTTTCACATGGTCACACTACAAGAAGTGTTACCATTGCTCAAAAAACACTACATGACAACCCTAGACCTCAAAGACGCATATTTCCATATACCAATACATCAATCACACAGAAAATATCTAAGGTTTGTATTCAAAGGAATACATTACCAATTCAAAGTATTGCCTTTCGGTTTAACAACCGCTCCAAGGGTATTCACAAAATGCCTAGCAGTAGTCGCTGCACACATCAGAAGGCAGCAAATACATGTATTCCCGTATCTAGACGACTGGCTAATCAAAACCAGTTTGCTCACACAATGCTCAAACCACACAAATCAAGTCATACAAACCCTCTACAAACTAGGGTTCACCGTCAACTTTGCAAAATCCAACATTCAGCCAAGCAAAGTACAGCAATATCTAGGAGCCATAATAGACACGACAAAAGGAGTAGCAACGCCAACTCCACAAAGAATTCACAATTTCAACAGAGTCATTCAACACATGTCTCCAAATCAAACAATACAAGCAAGAACAATACTACAGCTCCTAGGCATGATGTCCTCATGCATAGCCATTGTCCCAAACGCAAGACTGCACATGAGGCCCTTACAACAATGCCTAGCCTCACAGTGGTCTCAAGCACAGGGTCACCTTCTAGATCTGGTGTTAATAGACCGCCAAACTTACCTCTCGCTTCTATGGTGGAACAGTATAAATTTAAACAAAGGGCGGCCTTTCCAAGACCCAGTGCCACAGTACGTAATAACAGATGCTTCCATGGCAGGGTGGGGAGCACATCTCAATCAACACACCATAAGAGGACAATGGAACATACATCAAACAAAACTGCATATAAATCATCTAGAATTATTAGCAGTTTTTCAAGCACTAAAAGCTTTCCAACCAATCATAACCCACAAATACATCCTTGTCAAAACAGACAACATGACAACGATGTATTATCTAAACAAACAAGGAGGAACACATTCAACGCAGTTAAGCTTATTGGCTCAAAACATATGGAAGTGGGCAATCCACCATCAAATTCGCCTCATAGCACAGTTTATTCCAGGGATCCAGAATCAACTGGCAGACAATCTCTCTCGAGATCACCAACAAGTCCGCGAATGGGAAATCCACCCACAAATTCTGAACACCTACTTCACACTCTGGGGAACACCTCAGATAGACTTATTTGCAACAAAAGAGAACGCAAAATGCCAAAACTTCGCGTCCAGATACCCACACAAGCAATCCCAAGGCAATGCCCTATGGATGAACTGGTCAGGAATATTTGCTTACGCTTTTCCTCCTCTCCCTCTCCTCCCTTATCTAGTGAACAAATTGAGTCAAAACAAACTCAAACTCATTTTAATAGCACCAACGTGGGCAAGACAACCCTGGTACACAACACTGCTAGATCTTTCTGTAGTACCCCACATCAAACTGCCGAACAAACCAGATCTGTTAACGCAACACAACCAACAGATCAGACACCCAGATCCAGCATCGCTGAATCTAGCAATCTGGCTCCTGAAATCCTAGAATTCGGACACTTACAACTTAGCCAAGAGTGTATGGAGGTCATAAAGCAGGCCAGAAGGCCATCCACTAGACACTGCTACGCAAGTAAGTGGAAAAGATTTGTTTGTTACTGCCATCATAATCAGATACAACCACTAGACGCAACTCCAAAACATATAATAAATTACTTGCTCCATTTACAAAAAGCAAGGCTAGCCTTCTCTTCTATTAAAATACACCTTGCAGCAATATCTGCATACCTGCAGACTACCTATTCAACTTCCTTGTATAGGATACCAGTCATCAAAGCATTCATAGAAGGTCTTAAAAGAATTATACCACCAAGAACACCACCTGTTCCTTCATGGAACCTAAATGTGGTCCTAACAAGACTCATGGGCCCACCTTTCGAACCCATGCACTCTTGCGGAATACAATTCCTAACCTGGAAAGTTGCCTTTCTCATCGCCATTACATCTCTGAGAAGAGTAAGTGAAATTCAAGCGTTCACAACACAGGAACCTTTTATACAAATACATAAAAATAAGGTCGTCCTACGACCTAATCCAAAAATTTTACCAAAAGTTATTTCACCGTTCCATCTAAATCAAACGGTAGAACTACCTGTTTTTTTCCCACAGCCAGATTCTGTGGCTGAAAGAGCACTACATACATTAGATGTCAAAAGAGCATTAATGTACTACATTGACAGAACAAAGAACATCAGAAAGACTAAACAGCTATTTATTGCATTCCAAAAACCTCATGCAGGTAACCCAATATCAAAACAAGGTATAGCCAGATGGATTGTTAAATGCATCCAAATCTGCTACCTTAAAGCAAAAAGACAACTGCCCATTACTCCCAGGGCACATTCAACAAGGAAAAAAGGTGCTTCAATGGCCTTTTTAGGAAACATCCCAATGCATGAAATATGTAAGGCAGCCACATGGTCTACGCCTCACACATTCACCAAACACTACTGTATAGATGTGCTATCCGCACAACAAGCCGCAGTAGGTCAAGCTGTATTAAGAACTCTATTTCAGACAACTTCTACTCCTACAGGCTAATCCACCGCTTATGGGGAAATAACTGCTTACTAGTCTATGCAGACCATGTGTATCTACAGCGACAGATGCCATCGAACTGAAAATGTCACTTACCCAGTGTACATCTGTTCGTGGCATCAGTCGCTGAGATTCACATGGGCCCACCCACCTCCCCGGAAGCCTGTAGCAGTTCAGAAGTTACCTTCAATTTTGTACATTTTTTTATATATTATTTAAACCTTTAATAGGTACATACTTACACATTTCATTGCGCGGGCACTATTACTATAGTACAACTCCTACCTCACCCTCTGCGGGGAAAACAATCGAAGATGGAGTCGACGCCCATGCGCAATGAGCACAGAAGGAGGAGCCACTCGGTCCAGTGACTCGAAAACACTTCTTCGAAGAAAAACAACTTGTAACACTCCGACCCAACACCAGATGGCGAGCTAATGCAGACCATGTGAATCTCAGCGACTGATGCCACGAACAGATGTACACTGGGTATGTGACATTTTCATTTGCATACATGTGAAGGATGTTTCCTTCATATTTCACTTTGCAGGTTACCTTTTCCATAATTGACCAGTTATTCATGAAGAGGGTTCATTCTTACATTTTAGCCAGTGTATAGTCTATAGCAGGTTTGGTTGCCTGGTCATTCTAATCACATTGAGTTTAACCCCAAATCCCTCAATTCATTGCTTTCACTTTAGCATACTCACCTTCACCTGATGTGCAAGGGATCTCTATTCCTAGGGAGAAGGGACACTCCTATTTAACCTATGCAAACAGTGGAGAACTAAAAACTCCCATTGACTTGAACCGTTGCCCCAGTCTTTAAAGCACAAAAACAAAATAAAATTAATCTTAATAGGTCACTCATATTCATTTGACTGATCACTGAAAACAAACTCCCACGCCATTGTTTAATTCTTAGTGTGTGTAAAAAAAAAAAAAAAAAAAAAAAAAAAAAGAATCTTGTAATAAGAAGCAGCTTGCAACCATGTTATCCTTCGCTACCTTGCACTTGATGTGATTTATCAGTGTCTTTGTACATCCTTAGTCAATAGTATTGTAACTAAATATCTACAATAACTGTTTGATAGTTGTACTAATTTGTTGTCTTTACATGGCTTTGTGCACCACCGTAAAGACCAACTCCTTCTGCTCATCCCTAAACAGACTGTTTCCATACTGTTACTGTGGGAAACTAGCCCTTGTTGCAGTTACTGCAGGCTCACTTATTGATTCTGACTTCCTGCTAACCAGGCCCCAGCACCAATGTTCTTTCCCTAAAACAGTACCATTGTTTCCACAGTTGGCACACAGATAAGTCCCTTGTAAAAGGTACCAAGGGCCCTGTGGCCAGGGAGAGTCCCTAAGGGCTGCAGCATGTGTTGTGCCACCCTAAGGGACCCCTCACCAAACACATTTGCACTGTCATTGAAGATTGTGTGTTGATGGGAAGAAAAAGGCAAAGTCGACATGACATTCCTCTCAAGGTGCCATGCCCACAAAACACTGCATGTAGCATAGGTAAATCACCCTTTCTAGCAGACCTTACACCCCTAAGGCAAGGTACACTATACCACAAGTGAGGGCATAGCTGCATTCACTATATGCCCCTACAGTGTCTTAAGTCCATTCTTAACATTGCAAGTGCAGTATGGCCATCTTAAATACATGGGCTGGGAGTTGTTGTTACGAACTCCCCAACTCCATGATGGCTTCACTGAAGAATGCCACTAGCAGACAAGTTTCTGACCCCACGGGGTGAGGGCATTTGTGCCCTCTGAGGCTGAAAACCAAGCCTGCTGTGGATGGAGATGCTTTACACCTCCCCCTTCAGGAACTCAAAGGCTCAGGCCTCCTGTTACAGTGCCCCAGGGCACTCAAGCTATTGGAGATGCCCTCCCCCCAGACAAAGCCCCACTTTTGGCGGCAAGTTTGGTGGGAAACTTAGGAAAAACAAGGAGGCGTGACCGGTTCAGCTGGGATCACCCCTAAGGTGTCCTGAGCTGAAGTGACCCCCCTCCCGCAGATTCCTCCATCTTTGTTCGGAGGATAGGGACCAATAGGGTTAGGAATAATGTGCCCCCTTCCCAAAGGGAGTGGACACAAGAAGGGTGTAGCCACCCTTAGGGACGGTAGCCAATGTCTACTGCCCTCTGACCCCTGTAACACCCCTAAATCCAGGACTTAGGGGCTCCCCTGAACCCAGATCGTCAGATTCCTGGCGACTTCACAAGGAAGAAGGACTGCTATGCTGAAACCCCAGGAGAGAAGAAGGAAGACTTGGCTCCAGCCCTACCAGCCTGTCTCCTGCTTCAAAGAACCTGCAAACGAAAAGCGACGTATCCTGCTGCCAAGCATCCTGAGGACTGCCTGCATCACCGAGGACCAGGAACTCCTGTGGACAGCGGCCCTGTCCAAGAAGAAACTACATCTAAGGACTCCAGAGCCTCCACAGGTCCTGACCGCTCTGCACCCGATGCCCACGGCCCTTGTCCAGGTGGCCCAACCGACTATAGGATCCCCAGGCGAGTCCAAGCAAGTTCCCTCCCTGGGTTGACCTCTCCTGTCCCCCCACGATGATGCCTGCAGTGTGAATATAGAGGAGCCCCCCCCCCCCGACCACAAAAGCTCCAGATGAAGATACCCATCACCAAAAAGATCATTGCACCTGCAATCCCCTGGCCTGGGGAACCCGGCCTCTGGTGCAGCAACGTTCATCAGGTTTGTCCAGCCTATGGTTTTCTGAAACACACCCCCTGAACCCAGCCTGCAGCATCTAAGTTACCCCCCGGCACCCCCCACTGAAAAGCATTGGGAGCCCTGTGCACCCTTCACCTGGCCATCCCTGTGCCACTGAGGGTGTGTTTGGTGCTTACCTGTTCCCTTCTCCACCCCCTTCCAGTGCTCCTCTAAACCCCCCAGGTCTGCCCTCCGAAGACGCTGGTACTTACCTGCGAGCAGATCTGAAACAGAGTGCCCCCAGTCTCCATAGGAGCCCATGTTAAATTTGTCTCAACTTTGACCTCTGCACAGAGCCGGCCCCATGTCGCTGGTGGTGGATGTTTGGTGTTAACTTGAACCATAACCTATGGACTTTTAACCCCCGGTGACTGGAACTGTAAGTTGTGTACTTACCAGTAAAACGTACTAACTTTTCTTCCCCCAGGAACTGTTTCTGAAAATTGCACTGTCAACTTTTAAAACAGATTGCCATTTATTCAAAAACTGTATGACTGGCGACTGTGAATCAGTCATATTGATACATATGTGAAATACTTATTTATTGATGTACTTGCCTGCAACCTGAATCTTGTGGTTTTAGCAATAACGTAACAAGATATTTTTTTCTATACAAGAGTTGTCATTGAGTGTGTGCTTCTATTGTCTGTGTGCACAATAAATGCTTTGCACTACCCTCTGATAAGCCCAACTGCTCGACCACACTACCACAAAACAGAGCATTAATATCGACTTTAACCTCTGTAAAGCCTCTGGGGAACCCCTGGACTCTGTGCACACTATATCTCATGTTGATACAGTATATACCAAGCCAGTTTCCTACAGTTACTGTAAATGTTTGTCTTGTTTTGCAACAGTTTCAATTGAACTGTTTCGAAAACTCAACTGGAAACCCATCATAACTTGGAGTTTTACCTTTATTAAGACTATTGGTGCCACATGATTCTCTAGCTATAATCTTTGTCTATTTTTGGGAGACTGGGATGATTCACTTAAAAAAAAAAAAAAAAATCTATAGAGCCTGATAACAATTAATGCTAACAGAGTTGCTCATCTAAACTTTTAATTACACTTACTCTTTCTGATTCACTTCTGTAATCGGCCTTTAAGTGTCTACACCACCCCAGGATATTAGTACGTCTGTCTTATTGGCAACAAGGCATATTTTGCTTGCAGAGTACAGATTGTAGGTTCTTAGTTCTTATTGAAGGCTTTGGTAAACTTTTCTATTTTAACGTGCTGCAAAGTATAACTTCATTGTGAGGTTTCGACTAGAGCATTTTTTCACAAAGCAGCAAGTGCCATCAACAAGTCCTATACAGTAGCCTTCGTGTATTGCCCGAACACCTTTATCCTCCACTTTAAGCTTATTCAACCTGAAAACCTTACCTTTCTTCCTATTCAGCAACTGGGCTATTTGGCAAATGCCTATCAAAATGCATAAATTCAAACCAGATTGTGTACGTTACAAGAGCATGCTTGGACAATTAGACATGATCCTGTCCGCTAGTGTAGTTTAACACTGTTTTATGCACCTAAATACTGCACACAGAATAATAGTGTCCTATTTTAATACAGTATCTCTCTTACAATTGGGTTTGATTAAATCCATGCATCTACAGGCTTCAGTTTTTTCTGCAAGCAACATAAAGCGGCTTGGTCAAAGTCATCCCTAACTCTCACTGGCATTTTTGATAAACTCAAAATCTGGTGTCAAATTAAAATATTCAACATGAATGTCTACTGACATTGAGGATTGAAGTACATTCAAAATCATCATGTTTTTTATGTTGATTTCACAGGAGGCAGACATTTGCTAGTGTCTAATCACTCCTTTACAATTTGACTTTTACCGTTAAATATTTCCCTCACTATTTTATTTAACTATGGCTTGAACATTCCAGATCGCAACCTTTGTCTTATTCTTGCATATCCGTAAAGAGAAGTCTGCAAAACCTTTAACAAGCTCAACTAGTTGAATATAACATTTTGTTTAAAAAATCAGACGATTACTGAACTCCAAAATACCCAAGAGGTGGAAAAACCTGAAGGGGCACTAAATATAATAATAAAAAGACAAGACGTTCAAAGTACAACAAACCCCAGGTTTGTCCACAAAGGAGATCACTAGATTAAAAAAAAAAGGTCTAAGTATGCAGAAGGCTGCACATTTCCCAGAAATGTTAGACAATTGCCCTCTACAAAGGGCAAAACAGTCACAGAAAGCCCTAAGCTAATTACCAGGACCACGTTATCAGAGGAGGAGGTGGAGTGTAACTAGGAAAAGACCAGAGTCATGAATTCATAGCTAGAAGAGCATTTATAAAACACCCAGACCCTGGCCAATAGTACAAAGGAAAAAACAAATATATATAGGGTTACAAAGGGTAAAACTAGCCACCTGCGTAACTTGGGCTCCCAGTTTTTATGTATTTATTTTTTCAACATATCTGTATTTATTCATATACATTTTGTATTCATTGTATGGTTTAAATCTGTTTATTGGTATATAACATATACAGAGCTCTGCGCCTACATCCGAGTCGGACGGCAATCAAGTTTAGCAGGAAATCCTGCCACAGATGCTAACAAACGGGCCTGTAGAGAAGGCCAACAGACATCATGAAACACATTCCCTTATCTCCAGAACCCATCTCTTGGGAACCGCACCAGTAACCCAGATGGCAAGACAGTCCGGTCCATGAAGGAACTAGAAACCCCAAAACAAACCAAAATACGAAACTGTGCTTCCTCTTGCAGCCCCCAGTGTGCCTCCCCTTCTGACCTACCCCTTTATCTCCCGCCCCCCAGGAGAGGCCCGAGCCCCATCCCCTCCTACCATCAGGCATCCCCCAGCACCCTTAAGTATGCAGGGCAAGTCAATTCATTGAATTCCGTGGAGAGAATCTGAATGAACGGTCTCCAAATATTACAGACATCTCCCACCCTCTGCCTAGACGCCAATGTCAGTTTCTCCATTGCCAAGATGAACCAAAGCTTATGAAGCCAGGAGGTATAAGGCGGAACCCTGTCCGATCCCCAAAGAGCTAGTATCGCCTGTTGCGCTGCGTTAAGAGCCAGGGCCATCTGCCGTCCTTTCTGAGAGCGAAGAGGAAAGGTAAGAGGGTTGGGTAAGCCCAGAATAACATATGACGGCAATCTCAGAATCTCTGTCTGGAATACTGTCTATATCGTCAAGAATGCCTTTCCAGTATCTGTTTAACTTAGGACAATGCCATAGCAGGTGTATCAGTGTGCCTGTGCTGCCACATCCCCTCCAGCGAAGGTCAGACTTAGCGGAGTCCCATGCATGCACCCTTGCTGGGGTATATTACCAATAAGTGGCGAGCTTGTAGGCGGTCTTTGACCCTGACGTGTTGTAAGCTGTGTGATGCACTCTATAGTGAACACTCTTCCTCTGTTAGCTCCTTTCCCAACTCTTCCTCCCATCTCTTCTGCCCCTTGGTTTTAGCGGGCGGCGTCACCACCTGCAAAAGTCTGTACAATTCCGATATCCGTTTGTCTTTCTTTCCCAGAAGCCATTTCTCAAACGGTGTAAGTGGTCTATCCACCAACGGCCTGATCGCCGGCTAAAGGGCCCAGTGCCTAACCTGGTAGTACGTCAGCCTGTCTGCCTCCGTAAACCCATAAGTCTCCCTCATCTGGGCAAAAGGAATTACCCCATCCGCATCAAAGATACTGCCAACCCTTTTGCAGCCCCCTTCATACCAGCGCCGGAAGCGCTCCACCTGAAGACCTGGGGCAAAGTCGAGGTTCTCACAGATCGGGGACATAGGGGAGGGGAAGGTCGTCAAACCCTGCTTCACCGCCGCCGCCGCATCCCACACCCGGAGCGTCACACCCGTAACCGGAGAGGAATAAAGCCCCAACGCTCTATGCTTAGGCCGGAGCCAGGGCTCCTTCCAAATATGAGACCGGGCCACTGCCTGGTCCATAAAACACCAGTGGTTTTCAGTGAGCAGACGACTCCACTCCAGCAAGTAGCGCAGCTGGGCGGCTTGAAAATACCTCAGCAGGCAAGAAACTGCTAGGCCCCCCTCCTCCTTAGGACAATACAGAGCATGATGCGGAATCCGAGCAGGCTTTCCCTCCTGCCCCTCCCCTCTTCATCCTCCCCCCCCCCCCCCCCCCATACAAATTTCAAGATCGCTGACTGGAGCGTCACTATGGTACATGGTGGCGGGGTCAGAGGGAGTGTCTGAAACACATAGAGTATGCGCAGCAAGACTGTCATCTTGATCGCGGAGACCCTGCCAAACCAGGAGAGCCTGTGTTTCCCCCACCTCTCCAGGTCCCTCAATATCTCCTGAATTAGGGAAACATAGTTTATGCTAGACATTCTTGCCGCTGATGTTGCCAGCGCAATGCCCAGGTAAGGTAGATGGGAGGCTGACCATATAAAGGGGTAGCGAGCCCGTAAGGCCTCCTCATGCGCAGGTAGGATTGACAAACTTAAGACTTGAGATTTCTGTGTATTCACTTCAAACCCAGATACCCCGCTAAATGCGCTAAGGGCCTCCATGAGCGCGGGCAGTGAGACCATGGGGTCCGCTAGCGTGAGAATCACATAATCAGCATACAGACCAATGAGGTGGTGGTCTCCCCCAAATTTAACGCCGGAAATAAGAGTATCATCGCGGAGATGCTGAGCAAGGGGCTCCATATAAAGTGCCAACAGTAGTGGGGAGAGCTTACACCCCTGCCTCGTCCCCCGCCCTATCGGAAACAGAGGCGACAAAGTCCCATTCACGTGGACCGCGGCCGTAGGCACTCGATAAATGCATTGAATCCAGGTCCGAAACACCGGTCCAACCCCAAAGCACTCCAGCACCCGGAAGAGATAGGGCCAGTGCACCCGATGAAAGTTTTCTCCGCGTCAATGGAGAGGAGGAGCGCCTCCCTATGGGATCTATTAGTTTTGTCTATTAAGTGTAAGAGCTGCTTCATGTTGTCTCCGCACTGTCGATGGGGAATGAAGCCCACCTGATTGGGGTCAATGAGTCCCGGCATATAGGGATTAAGGCCCTGCGCTAGGATACCCGTGAATAACTTGTGAATAATACGAACCACAGCCCTCCGGATTCTTCCCAGGCTTATGTATGACTGTGGTGGTAGCCTCTAGCTTGCTAGGCGTGAGGGATCCTGTTTCTAAGAATGAGTTAAAAAGCCGCACCAAAAGCGGGGCCAGCTCAGGGCAGAATGTCTTATAGAAAAGCGCGGTAAAGCAGTCAGGACCAGGCGACCTCCTGACCGCAAAGCGAGAAATCGCCGCAATCACCTACTCTATCCTTATAGGCTGGTCAAGGGAGGCCGCATCTTGCTCACGGAGCGGGCGATCTTACAATCCGCGAGATAAGAGGCAGGGTCCGCGCCGCTCCCCATGTCCGCAGCGTACAGCTCTCTATAAAATTCAGCAAACACCTCAGCTATTTGCAGATCTGTCCGTACCTCACCCCGAGAAGGGGAGCGCACCATCTTTATAGCATTGGCTGATCTCTGGGCCCTCAGTTTATGGGCAGGGAGTTTCCCACAGCGATTACCCCCTATGTAGAATTTATGTTTAAGCTGGGGAACCGCATACTCCGCCCGATCCCAATCAAGCTGTTTCAGCTGGTGCTGCGCCTTCTCCAATTCCCTCCACACCCTGGGGGTGCCCGTATGCTTGTGAGTGCGCTCTAATGCCGACACTTTCTGTTCTAACACTGCCTTCATCTCTCTCCTAGCTTTATTATCTTTGGCCGAGAGTGATATCACCTCCCCCTGGACTACAACTTTCAGCATCTCCCAAAGTATCTCTAGACTAGTCCTCCCATCGTCATTGTGACTAAGATAGTCAAGAATCGCTTGTTGCAGTGCCTCCTCCACCGACCGGGACTGTAGTATGGTGTCCCTAAAACGCCAGCTCGGGAACCGAGCTCGCCCACCATCAAGGCTGACCACCAAGGTAATAGGGGCATGATCTGTCAAAGCCCGAGGTTCAGTCGTGGACTCCATGACTTTGGAACTAAGCTCTGAGGAGGCCAGGAAAAAAATCTATGCACGTGTAGGTCTTGGAGGACGCTGAATAGAATGGATAGTCCCTGAGAGTCGGTGTGCCTTCCTCCAGATGTCCTCCAAGTCACAGTCAGCCAGCCACTGTCGCCCCGCCGGAGTCAGCGCTCCCGTCTGCCCGCAGCGGTGTCCAGAGCGGTCCAAATCATTGTCCATAACCATGTTGAAGTCCCCCCCCCCCCCCCTATAAGTATAGCCCTGTCTGGTGTAGAGAGCATGGGGGATATAGCTTGTCTAATGAATGATTCTTGCCGTTCATTGGGGGCAAAGAATGTGGCAATTGTGAAGTGGAATGACTCGACGCGCACTCTAATGGCCAGGAACCTACCCCTGACCTCATGTATCTTGGCAATTACCTCCCCAGGAAAGGCCCTCGAGCTCAAGATCGCCACCCCAGCATGCTTTGTAGGAGCAGAAGACCAAAATTGTCGGGGAAACCACCTGTCGCGCATGCGACAAGTGTCTGTAGACAACAGATGTGTTTCCTGCAGCAAACATATTTGGGTCTCAGATCTCTCAAGGGCAGAGAGGATTGCCAACCGCTTGGCAGGACTATTGAGCACCCGGACATTAAGGCTTAGACACTTAAAGGACATGAGGAATTGAGGGGATGAAGCTTCTCCGCCGGAGACCTCCACCCTGGGGCAGCCTCCGCATCCTACCCGGGGGAGGGCCTACCCAGAGAAGAGCAGTGATCATGACCCGGACACCCGAGATTTCCAGAGGAAGCACGACAGCATAAAACAAAAGTACACAACAGGTGTACATTTACTCACACAAGTCCTCTATCGAACGTCCAAGAAGAGGCAAGTTCCAGACACGGGTCGACCACACCTCACAAGGTTGTCACTTGGCATCCAGAGACCCCACCGCCCAGGCCCAACTCCAGCAGCTTCACCAACACTCTCAAACTACCCCAGACCACTGAAACGACCCTCAGGGACTGTCTGCATCTAGGCACTTGTCCCTGCTGCGATGCTGTTCAATACAGACTGTCTCTCCAGTGCTTGTTCGGTCATAGACGGCCTTGGTTGCCTCCACTTCTTCTCTTTCCTCCGCCATCTTGGACGGTCTTTGGAAGCAGCTTCTTCGTGCGGCCTGGCGCTCCGCTCCGTCTCCTCCAAGCTTAGGATCCGACGAGCTTCCTGCAGCGATTTCACCTGGCGCAGCTGGTCTCCCCAACGGAACACAAGGCAAAAGGGGTGACTCCAGGTGTAGGGCGTAGAGTGCGGCCAAAGGTGCTCTGTGATGGGCTTAAGTTCTTGTCGCCTCTGCAATGTCCACAGCGAGAGGTCCTGGAACAGCTGTGGCGTGTGCCCTCTAAACTGGACCTGAGGGAGGTTCCGCGTTTTCTGCAGAATACATTCCTTAGTCATAAAATTGTGCAGACACGCTAAGATATCCGGAGGGCGCTCACTCCCCCCCCCCCCCCACCCCCCCATACGACCTGCTCTGTGGACCCGGTCCAATGTGATCTCGTGGGTATCATCCAGACCCAGGATGGAGCGGAACAGCGCCGTGACAAACTCTCTGTCTCCCCCTTCCGCCCCAGCCGGGGGCTCCTCGGACCCGAATGTTGTGCCTCCTAGAGCAGCTTTCTTAATCCTCTGTCGCCATCTGCAGAAGCACCTGTTGCTCACGAAGACGCAAGACCTCCTGTTGCAGTTGTTAGACTTCTTCCCCCCTGGGAGATCTTGTTGTCTTCCATACTCGACACACTTTCCCCAAGCGACGTGATGTCCGCTCGCATATCTTGCATCTCCTGGGAAATGTCTCTACGCAGCTCTTGCAGATCCATCCTGAGAGAGTCATACAAAGAGGTGAGAAAACCTTTTGTGACCGGAGCCCCACCATCGTCCTCCGCCTTGCCCCGATTATCAGGCCCTCTCGCTAAGGCAGCCCCCTCAGCCAGCTTGCCCTGGTGTGGGTGAGACCTTGTCAGCATCTCCCTCACCGACTGGTCTCTCTTCGGCTTAGAGGACGCCATCAGAGTCTTGCTCAACAGCCGTCATCGAGGGAAAACCAGCACCTGTCGCAGTCCTCCACGCTGCTCAGCTATCTGACTCCCTTGCCAGGTCACCGCCACACACCGGGGCTGTCCGCTCCCGCCCCGTGCTCTCGATCCAGCCAAACTAGCGCGACCATCCACACCTCTGCCCCATCAGGGCTGACCCATCATGGCTTGCCTCTTTTGCGGGGCCCACCAGGGGACAGCCCACGACGACCAATGCCCCGGGGGCTGCCTCTAGCCCAGTCACGCCACGACGCGGGCCGAAATGTCCAGCCGAGCCACAGTTCTACTCTCTCCCTTGAGCGCAACGGGCCCTCTGCCCTTTAAAGTCCTAGGGGACCACAGGAGCTCCGACTCTCCCTCGCCTCAGTCCCAAACGTGCCCCTCGGGGCCAGACGTTCACCACAGGGCTGGAAGGCCGAGGCCACGTGCTGCCGCCTCCCAGTTGTGGTCCCTCCCCTTGGCTCCGTACCTCCATGGCCGACTGCTGCCGCCGACTTCTCCGGGACCAGGGCTCTGCTCCAAGCCCGGATTGTGCTCAGCTGTGTCCCCTCCAGCAAGGCCGCTCCGCATGGCCGCAGCTCCCGGCTGCCGCGCCCATGGCCCCCAAGCGTGGCCCAGGCCCACGCAGCCTCTCAGCCTGGCCGCTCCCACCGGGCTGTTAGACCCCCGCCCGATCCCCGGCACTGCCCGCGGGGGCCCCCTGTGTCCTCCGACCCCCGAGGCGGCCGCACCAATGGGTGCCCGGGCCGTGCTGTAGCTGGAAAGGCCCGGGCGGCAGAGCTCATCAACACACGTCCGCTCACGCCGCCATATTGGCCACGCCCCCCTTTGTATTCATTTTAGCAGTATTTATCCACATTTATTTTTGCATTTTGGGGAAAGCTAAAGATGCAACTGATATTTTTCCACATTTCTTTCAATAGAAAATGTGCACAGTATTTAAGATGAATGGAGCCTTGATTGCAAACCTTCCATATTTTAGCAATGTGTCTCACCATTGCAGAGAACATGTATGACTACCACCATATTGCAGCATATATGTTGTCATCTCTCTCTTGCCGAGCCTCTAAGTGTTCATATAGGTCTTCAAAAAAGTACTAATGGTCAATTTTTTCTAGTGGCAGGAAAGATGTGAAACATAAAGTTCGATGGCATGTGTGGCTGTAGATACACATGCTTTGCATAAGTCCGCCATCTAGTGTTGGGTCTGGAGTGTTACAAGTTATTTTTGTTCGAATAGTCTTTTCGAGTCAAAGATCGAGTGGTGACTCCTCTGTGATACTGCGCATGGGCATTGAGTCCTTTGTTAGATTGTTTTCTCTCAGCAGTCTGGCTTGGATGTGTGTTCCTCTCGCTCTGGTATGCCACTTGAAATTCCCCCACACTGACCAACATCTGGTGTGTAATTTGTGTCTCTCCACGAACCACAACGAACAAGCTTGCGAAGCCTGCCATTCTTTTTTTTTTTTTTTTTTTTTTTTATCCAAGAAGATGCTCTGAGATAGAAGAGCTAGTCGGTTAGAGATGGTTACCAAAACACCAGACGACACTGGACATCTTTGGGGAAAAACACACGCAGGAGGAGCTGGAACAGGATATGGTCTTCTCCATCAAGGATTCCGATATTGAGAGCCAGCCAGTCACCTCCGTTAGTAGAACAGCACCTACTCCCCATACAAAGACTATAAAGAAGCACCAGAAGCAGGTTGCTGGACCGCCACTCCCTTTGGGCCATGGTGTTATCAAAATATCACCTTTGGCTGCCCCACCCCCTGGCTTGGCACCAATTACAACCAAGACTTCTTCAGCATAGACCTTCAGCTTTGCAACATCCCAGGCAACCTAAGGATCAAGCACATCCATCAACCCGAGCGCTTCGGCGCGGAGTAAAAAAAAACCTGCAACCACTTCAACTCGACTTGACTTTGGCTCCGAAAATTTCAGAACATAAGACTGTGCCTTCTAGAGAATCCAGTCATTCCTTCGAAACAGCTTCACCAGTGGAGCGCATCTTAGAAATAATGGACGCTTGCCAACTTCATATTTAAAAGGGAGTGTGAGAATAATTGCCTCCACCCCTCCTCTACCCTCCCCCCAACTTGTTCCAATCAAAAGGAAGCTCACCTTTGAAGAGGCCTTGGAAACTGCTACTCCCCCTATAAAGATCTCCAAAGACAAGGCTCCAGTTCAACCTCAGCCTTCTCCACCACACTCGCCAGAGATTCTTTCTACCCCTTCACCGCCTCCCCGATCTCCTACACACCTTATTGTACCATAGTTTTTCCCAAAGGGATCACAATCACCTCAAGGAAATGAGTTGGGTGACATGCCACAGGACATAGACCCATGGGATTCATATGATCCACATCCCATCCTGCCAAGTGACCCTGACTTGTATCTAGCGCAGCCATCACCACCTGAAGGCACAACATCGTATCAGCAGGTCATAGCAAGTGCAGCCGCATACCACAATGTCCAGCTCTACACTGACCCTATTGAAGAGGATTTTCTCTCAGACACCCTGACTACCACACATAGTTTTTACCCCTGTTACCCAATATGTTTAGACATGCCAATGATATTTTTAAAGAACCTGTAAAGTCTCGGGTTATCAACCCGCGGATTGATAAAGAAATGTAAGACGGCACCTGCAAACCCTTTATAGGGGCTCAAATCCCTCCAGACTCCTTAGTCATCAGTACAGCATGAAAACGTGCTAATAGTCAATCCACAGGAGATGCGCCACCATCTTGATAAGGAAAAATAAACGAGATGCAGCGGGGGAAATGAGTGGCTGCACAAGCTGCCAGCCATTGGCATATCGCCAATTCACAGGCACTTTTGGCACAATACAACAGGGCCCACTGGGATGAAATGGAGGATCTCCTCCAGTACCTCCCAGATGTACATTGTAAAAGGGCACAAGAGTTTGTTTCTCTAATAATTCCATTAGGTGTGCAACTGATACTGCAGGTACTGCAGCACGTGGTGTTAACACTAATAACATTATACGTGAGCGCGCCTGGCTTGGGCTTTCAGGATTCAAGCTAGAAATACAGCAGGCAGTCCTCAACATGCCATTTGATAGGAAACACTTATTTGGCCAAGAAGTAGACAACACCCTAGAAAAACTTTAAAAAAAGACTGTCAGCAAAGGCTATGGGGTAATACTCACCACCACACAATGTGGTAATATTTGTCTCCCACAATTCGGGGGAGTCTTCAAACCATCCTTTACCGAGCCTTCCACCTCTCAAAGAAGACTCCCATTTTTACAATAGAGGTTCCTTTAGAGGATGCTACAGAGGTGCAAACAAAGGCAGAGGAAAGGCATCCAGCGCCTGAGGATCTAGCTTCACTGCACGTCAGTGACTTCTTACACCACCTGACACCTCTCCAGTAGGGGAAAGACTCAGCTTTCTACCCACAGTGGTCTGATATCACCAGACCAGTGAGTGCTCTCAATTATCCAGCATGGTTATTGTCGGGAGCTCACTTCCACTCCACCAAACATTCCCCCTCGCACCCACAAATTCTTGCAAGAACATCTTACTGTTCTCAAAGAAGAGGGGCAATCCCTTCTTCTCAAAGGGGGCTATAGAATCAGTCCCCTTCTTACAACAAGGGTCAGGATATACTCCCTACACTTCCTTATTCCAGAGAAGGACGGGTCACTTGGACCAATTCTAGATCTCAGACCACTAAATCTCTACCTTCGCTCGGAGCATTTCCATATGGTCACTCTACAAGATATTATTCTACAAGGTGACTTTATGACAGCTTTTGATCTAAAGGATGCATTTTTTATTATTCCCATGAATCTAGCACATAGCAAATACCTCTGATTTGTCATTGCAGGGAAACATTATCGGTTCAAGGTTTTACCATTCGGGGTAACAACCGCACCCAGGATCTTCACAAAATGTGTAGCAGTAGTTGTTGCATACCTCAGGCAGCAACACATTAATTGCTTCCCTTACTTGGACGATTGGCTCATCAAAACCAGTATATTACAACACTGTCAGTGCCACACTCTGATCACAGTAGACCTTCTTTGCATTCTAGTATTCACAATCAACTTTCTCAAATCCCATTTCCAACCTTTGCAGATACAGCCTTATCTAGGAACAATTCTCAATGCTCAGATAGGGTTAGCATATCAAAGTCCAGCTCAAATTCAAACTTTTCACACTTTGATTTCTCAATTATAAGAAAAGAAAACTTCCACAGTGAGGACAGTGATGCAGCTAATAGGGAAGATGGTGTCTTGAATTGCCATAGTTCCTCATGCCAGTCTACATATGTGTCCCCTACAGCAATGTCTGTCTCATCAGTGGTCTCAGGCACAGGGTCATCTCCAAGTTCTAGTGTTGTTGGACTGCCAGACTCGCTGTTTCTGCAATGGTGGAATCCCACCATCCTCTCCAAGAGGTGTCTTTCAGGACTCTGTGCTTCAGATCACTCTGACTATAGGTGCATCACAGATTGGGGGAGCTCACCTCAACAACCTCAATACAAGGTCTATGAGATCCCATTCAACAAGCTTCACATATCAGTTACTTGGAGCTGCAAGCAGCTTTCCTAGCAATGAAGGCTTTTCTGCCACAACTCTCACAAAGTGGGTCTAGTCTATACAGACAACATGACAATCATGTATTATCTGCAGAAACAAGGAGAGCGGGGAGGACACGTTATTCTCAGTTGTCCCATCTTGCTTAGGCAGTATGGAGGTGGGCAATTCACTACCACATTTGTTTAGTGGCAGAGTATCTCCCAGGCATGGACAACCAGTTTGCAGACGACTTTAGCAGGATGCAGCAACAAGTCCACAAATGGGAACTCCACCCCCAAGTCCTTCACCAGTACTTTCAAAAATGGGGATTGCCCCAAATAGATCTTTTCACCACCGCAGAAAATACAAAATGCCAAAACTTTGCATCCAGGTACCCACACCCTCATTCCAAGGTCAATGCTCTATGGATGAATTGGTCAGGGATATTTGCGTATTCATTTCCGACTCTCCCATTCATTCAGTGTCTCACAAATTGTGACAAACCTTCACTCACCATGATCCTTGTAGCTCCTGTATGGGCACATCAAGCTTTGTTCACAGCACTTCTGGATCTGCCTGTAGTTCTGCACGAGAAGCTCCCCAACAGGCTGGGCCTTCTCACTCAAAAGCAAGGACAGATCAGGCATCCAGACCCCCAAATGCTCAATCTTGCAATATGGCTTCAGAAGACATAGTTTGGTTACTTAAATCTACGGCCAGAATGCATGGACATTTTAAAAGAGGCACGTAAACCTACACCCAGACCGTGATCTGCTGCAAAATGGAAACATTTTGTATGCTACTGTCGACCTAAACACATAGACCCACTCAAAGCCTCAATTCAAGAATTGTTTATTTGCTGCATTTGCATAAAGCAAACTTAGCATACTCATCTATTTGTCTTCATGTAGCAGCTATAACTGCTTACCTCCAAAACAGACAGCATATGTCTGTATTCAGAATTCCAGTTATCAAAGCTTTTATGGAAGGTCTCAAAAGAGTCATTCCACCCAGGGTACGTCCAGCATCACCCTGGAACCTTAATTGTGTCCTTACTATGCTCCTGGGCCCTCCTTTTGAGCCAATGCATGTATGCCCTTTACAATTCCTTTTATGGAAAGTGGATTTTTTTTTGTACCTAACGCTTCCCTTAGACCAGTGGTTCCCAACCTGTGGTCCAGGGACCCTTGGGGGGTCCGCGAAGCCTTCTCAGGGGGTCCGCGAGGGCCTAGAAAATAAAAAAATATTAACAAATATTGACAAATTAGGTCCCCAGCTTCCAGTAATGACTCACGCGGGGGTCCCCGGATTCCAATGATGATTCAGTGGGGGTCCCTGGGTTCCATTAATGTTAAAGTGGGTGTCCACAGAAATCAAAAGGTTGGGAACCACTGCCTTAGACGTATAAGTGAACTGCAGGCTCTAACCTTAGAAGAACAATTCTTCCAAATACACAGAGATCAAGTAGTTCTCTGAGCAAACCCTAAGTTCCTTCCTAAGATAGTTTCATAATTCCACACCAACCAATCAATTGAATTGGCAGTCTTGTTTTCCCCCACTTCCACACTCTGTTGCAGAGAGCTCTTCACACACTAGATGTTAAAAGAACTCTTACGTATTGACAGAACCAAACAATTTAGGAAATTCAAACAACTTTTTGTAGCGTTTTCAATGCCTCATAAAGGCAACCCAATATCAAAAATTGATCTAGCCAGATGAATAGTCAAATGTATTCAAACGTCTTATGCTAAAGCTAAACGGCAGTTACCTGTTACCTCTACTGCACACTCCACTTGGAAAAAGGGTGCTTCTATGGCTTTTCTAGATAGCATCCCAAAAGCAGAAATATTTAAAACTGCTTCTTGGTCTACACCACATATATTTACTTAGCACTATTGGGGAGGGGGGGTGTTGTTAGGAGGGATTGCTTTACAGTCTATGCAAAGCATGTGTATCTGCAGCCACACATGCCATCAAACAGAAAATGCTACTTACCCAGTAAACATCTGTTTGTGGCATGTAGTGCTGTAGGTTCACATGCACCCTCCCTCCTCTCCAGAAGCCTGTGGCTGTTGTAATTGCACTGTCATATAAATATTGTACATATGTAAATGCACTGCAGGGTCATCTCTTTGTCTTCACTTTGCGCTCCTTACTGCACCCGCCTGCGGGAATTCAATCTAACGAAGGACTCTGTGCCCATGCGCAGTATCACAAATAGGGAGTCACTTGATCTCGTGAAGATTCTTTGAACAAAAACAACTTGTAACCCTCCGGACCCAACACTAGATGGTGGACTTACGCAAAGCATGTGAATCTACAGCACTACATGCCACAAACAGATGTCTACCGGGTTAGTAACATTTTCCCTTTGAATGTAAAAGGCTTCTATGCATGAGAATCATTAGGTCTTGGTGTGTCAAGGACATCCAGTACCATAAAAGGTCCGACTTCATTATAGTCGCCAAAGGACAGTGGAATACAAAGGTAATTAAAACTGGTGAAGGCCTAATGACTCTTTTGCAGAGCTGCCTTTCCAGGTCGCATCATTTCTTCCACATGTGAAGACCTTCCACATTTGGGAGAGTCAGAGGAGCAGAAACACCTCACTGTATGTTTGTTGAAGTTACATTCATGTTACATCAGATACGTAACATAAAGTAACAATACCTTTGACCTTCTACAAACACATGAACACACATTTGCAGCAGGCCGGCTATCCAGCAAAGCAATTATCTACATCATTCCAGCAAAAGCTCAACCCTCTGAGGAGTTTTTTCAAATGTATTTGTTTAAATGAAGCCTGTAGCCTGCAGTTGACTGCGGTGACACATTTCTTATGCTCTTTTATTTGAACACACAAACCTCAAAGCATGAATAGCTTGAAGAATGTTGTTTATCAAAATGTCATCCTCCCTCCCACGGGCACCAACATCCCAAAAATCTTCCAGCAAACCCCCACTGAGAAGTACCACCTGGTTGGCATTTTCCATATTTTTCTGTTTATATAAATAAATACAGGTGATGGAACAGAGTTTTCTGTCTGTATTTATCTGTATAAATACATAAAAACTGCGAACCTTAATTATAACTGCCCCAACAGGTGCATGTAATTGTAAGCCTTGTGCAGAAAATTCACTTATTGACTCCAACAGCAATGTAAGCACGAGTAAAAAAAAAAATTGACACCAGAAATATACTCCTCAATGTAAATCCTGCACTGAAAATGAAATTTCTGATGGATACCTCAAGCTGCAGATTCCTCATCTTTTGAATATTCCCCAGGCGTCAGGCTTGATCTGTAAACTTTCAGCAGTACCCCTGTGCGCTGGGAGGTGGCGCTGTGGAGCTCTGCACAGACACTGTTTGACTCTGACTGCAGATCCTATGTAGGAGCCACACGCTGACATCAGTTCCCTTCTTTTCATACCTCCAGGCGTGGTATGGTGCTCTCTGCATCTTTGTGTGACATTACATGAACATTTTATTCAGTGTGCAAAGGATGTCACCCCCATGAAGAACAGGTAAATTTTTCCATCGCCAAGCACAAAATGGCATTCTGTCCGGCGTTCCAGGTCATGTCTTGCATAGAAGGTTCGATCTCTGTTTCGCTCCTCGAGTCGATGGAGCCACTCCAGAAATCAGTCTTTGTTGCGTGGAAGTTATTAGGTAAACATAATAAACAAGAAGTCAAAGAGGGATGGCACTCCCTCAAGCCACTCATGCACCTGAGCAGGCACTGGGGAAGCATACAACTTCTTGACCTGGCTACAAAAGTCTGCCAACTTCAGAGCTGATCCCAGAGCTGGTTCCGCCACAGCCAGTTTCTGGGGCCTTCAGC
Organism: Pleurodeles waltl; assembly: GCF_031143425.1. NCBI lineage: Eukaryota > Metazoa > Chordata > Amphibia > Caudata > Salamandridae > Pleurodeles > Pleurodeles waltl. Next base: position 786,375,747 of record NC_090445.1, read on the forward strand.
CACACCACATCAGATGAAAGAGTTCTTCCACATCCATACTTTTGCTTTTCGAATCCCTGCTGTCATCCACTCTGGCAGGTCACCAAACTGAGAGGCCTTCCTCTTGGAATACTGGTGGCGAGTTCCCCTTCTACACCAGCTGAAGACTCCAAGCCTTTCTTGCCTCCGGCTCCTGTCCCAACCCCACTTCTAGTGCCACGATCTAACCCGGTCCCATGCATAGTGACACCGATGCCAACTCCATAAGAGGAGGCACCTATAGTTCCTTTTCGATGTCAGTCCGACCTTGACCAAAGTTGTGCCTCATTTAGCCCAAGGTGAGACTTCCCCACTTGATTTGCCACCCCCATAGAAGAGATCACATTCTTTGCGTTCCCTTTCTGCAGCAGATTCAGATGACTGCAACCAAGATAATGGGTTCGCTCAGACCTACTAAGATTACAGTTGGTGTGTGGACTTACAGGCACTTAGTTGCCTCAATAACTCCCCAGAAACATGTCTCCTCTCACCCCCTGGACCTGCCACAGAGGAATCTGCTTCCTTTGCCATGGTGATGGGCAGGGAGGCCAAAGTTCTTAAACTCCAGCTCCCCACCTAGAGGGTCAAGACAAATGTCATGACCGAGGTCTTTCAACTGGAGCAGACATCTTTAGAGCCCCTCCTTCCATTCAACAAGGCACTGAGTGATAGCTTATTGGGTGTTTGGGCCAAGCTGTGCTCTGGCCCACCAGTCAGTCATCAAATTGGTAGAAGCTATTTCCCTGCTTCTGTTTTTCTTACACAGCATCCTTTGCATGAAAGACTTGTGGTGCAATCCTCCACTCGCCGGTCTAATCCCAACACATTTCCTACCACTCTCCCTGACAGGGAATATAAGTGGGTGAAAACATTCTGAAAACATGTTTTCCCCCCCTACCAGCTTGGCCCTCTGCTCTGGTAACACCAGCTGTTTGAGACTCTGCTCCCATATCCTTAGGGATTCAGTGGCACAAGTCTAGTGCAGCCAAAGACAACACTTGCTCTGTGCTCTCAGTAGATACATGTTTTTTTCCAAAGGAGCTATTGAGAGGGTGGAGGCACCAGAGGTAGAACATGAGTGTTATTCCCACTACTTTCTGGTGCCCAAGAAGGACATAGATGTTTGGCCTGTCCTACTTCTGTACCCTCTCAACACCTGATGTTCACCCTGGCCCCAGCCTAGTCTGTTGCCAATCCTGGAAACTGGACCTCCAGGGTGCCTATTTTTTATATACGTACCCTGCCATCCCATCAGGTTTACCTGCAGTTTGTGGTGGTACGGGAGCATTTTCACTTTGCTGTGCTCCCTTTTGGTCTCACCAGCGCCCCTTGGGTGTTCCGAATGTATTGGCAGAGATAGCAGCACACCTTTGGCAGTCAGGGGTGCCAGTCTTCTACTACCTTGAAGACTTGCTGTTTTAAGACTGGATCACCCTAGTATTCAGCTATCTCCAGACTACAGTGAGTCTCCTTTATCTTTGTGGTTCACTATCAACATGCCAAAGTCTCACCTGACTCCTAAGACATTGCCTTCATCTGAGTCGTTCTAGACACAGTTCAATTTTGAGCCTTTCCTCCCAGGAAAGAGTCAAGAATTATCAAGCTTTGATCCCACATCTCTCCTGGATTTCAGTGAGGTTGACTGAGGCTGCTGAGACAGATGGCATATTGCTACTTGATCATGCCAGGTGGCATATACAGGCTCTGCAGTGGGATCTGAAGTCCTAGAGAACCCAACATAAAGGGGACCTCTCAGACCACATTTAAAACTTCGAGGAGATTGCAAAATATCTGCTGGGGTAGTTGCTGGGCTGTGTTTGGGTCAGCGCCAGACTCGTTTCCCTTCCCCACCCAGAACTCACAGTGGTGAGTGATGCATCGTTTCTGGGTTGTGGTGGGTATCTAGAGATCAGAGGCCTCTGGTCTCCAGAGGAGTCCTGGCTAAACATCAGCCTTCTGGGGTGCATGGCCATCTGCTTGGTGTTGAAAGCCACCTTTTCATCTATCAAGGGGAGGCTGTTACATATGCTCACCAACAGCACCACTGCCGTGTGGTTGTACGGCAAACGAGATGGAAGTCACAGACCCTGTGCCAGAATGCCTTGCACCTCTTCAAGTACTTTACTGGTGGTTAACTACCTGGCAGGATCGTTGAATGCCAGGTCGTATGAGCTTGGCTGTTAGTGCTGAGTGGATCACTTTTAGCAGTTAAATGCGGAGGTGGCATAGGGTCTCTGCCATGAATGGGAGAACCTTGGCTCTATCTATTTGCCGCTGCTGAGTACGTTCAATGTCAGCACTTCTGCATGTTGGCATTTCCAAGGCGTCTCTTGCTTGTAGACTCCTTCCTCGAGTGGAATTGTAAGTCTTTCTGTCGATTGCCACTCCTGCCCCCAGTTCTCAAGAAGTTCTGTACTGACTAGGCCCAAGTCATCCTAGTGGTTCTGGATTGGGCACAGAGTCTGGGACCCAGAGCTCCTGGACTTGTGCATGTGTCTTCCGATCAGACTGTTGATTCTCGAGGACAGCTGTCCCCTCAACAGGACAGGATTTTGTAACCTAGCCTTCACAATGTCCATCTTCATGCTTGCAAATTGAACGGTGACAAAAGCACACATTCGAACTTCCTCTGCAGGTGGTTAATGTCATCTTAGCAGCCAGGCATCCTGCTATGAAAACTGTATACACCTGTTGTTGAGACAAATTTATGGTCGGTCCAGCATACACCAGAGTGCCCCTGCAGGCCAAGTTGTCTTTCTATTGTTTTTGTCTCTTACCCAGCACGGTTGTACTCTGGGCACAGTTGTGTTATCTTTTTGCCTTCTTACTGTTGCCAGTTCAGCTATGGTTGTTTAAATCTCTAGTTGCGATGAGACTTTTGAAAGGACTACACATCTGTTTCCTCCTTTCTTCTTGTGTGCACTCCATTTGAGCAAAAAGAGCCGTAAGGAACAGTTCCTTATGCCTCCTTACTATTAAGACTTTAATCGTTGCCACCATCTCGGCACAGTGTGTGATTGAGCTTCAGACTGTGTCCATCCACTGTACACTACCTTCTTCCCAGGCAAACTGGTTCTATGGACTATGGCATCCTTTTTTCAAAAGTTGTGATGCTGTTCCACGCTGGTCAAACTGTTGCGCAGGTTCTCATTATCCTAATGAGACAACTGGATTTGGGCGGCAGAATTACCTGTAGTGTGGGGACAGGGTCTGAACCCACACCAGGTGATACCTGTCAGACTAATCTGGGTTTTCTTCCGGCCTGCTAGCAGTGCCTCATCTCCATCCAAGAGCAGGGATGATTGGGCAACCGGGTGCCTGACACAAATGACTCTTCAGGGAAATCGTGGTCACTCAGATCTCATCCGTTTCTCTCGGTTACATTAGTCTCACGTATGCAAGGACAATCAGAGGCAGAGTATAGTTCAAAAAGGTTTTATTGAAGTAACTGCATCTTAGATAATAAAACATGTATTGCAATAGCTAGGATGATGAAGCACAACAGGATAAAAATTGTGACAAGAAGCGTGAAACAAAAATAACGCTACCATATTGTCACTAAGATCATTAAGAACAGTTCCTACCTAGGCTATGTTAGAGCACAGCATGTTAAGCTCTAATTCTGCCCTTCAGGTTCCCCTGGGAAAACATCATCCCTCATACCTGAGCAAGAAGCCTGTAGTCTACCCTGGGAAAACATCATCCCTCATACCTGAGCAAGAAGCCTGTAGTCTACATAAGCAGGTGCAACGAAGCAATCAGCATACAGTCATGGTCTTCTGACGGAAATCTCCCTCTAACATACATGGGTCAAAGTAGTGTTGTTATAATAAAACAGCTGATGTTCCAAGAAAGGATTCCCATGTAAGAGTGTGTATGTTTCTGTGAACATGGAAGACAAAGCGTACCACTTTTGCTGGCAACCTTTCTTATTGCAGCATTGAGAAAAGCACCGAGTGAAAGAAATGCCTTGTTTAAGAACGCAGTGCTGACCTAGGCGAAGAACAACTAGATAGAGAAAATAAAACAAGACCGCAAATGTGGCTATTGTTAAAATAATGTAACAGAGCTGGAATAAAACACATCAAGGTTAAGGTGCACAGCAGCAGGCCGAGTTTGCTAAAATAATGTGTATACAACTATAGCTAAAATGGCTACACAACACTCTCCCCTTGCCAGTTCAAAGCCTAATTATATCAAAGCTACTAAAATTCATCTTAAAGCATCTATATGGGAATGTCAACGGTGACAAGTTAAAAGACACTTGAGCATGTGTTAAAAGGACAATTTATAATGTTAATTGTGGCATCAGGAAAGCCGAATTTCAAAAGTCAGAGTCATTTTGGAAAGTGGCAATTAAATTTGTGATAAATGAAGACAGGAAATCTTCCACTTCAGCAGGTGGTTCATGGCCAAGGAAAACCAAGGAGCATTCGTGTTCCAAAGCCTGAGCTCCAGCCAAAGCAACAGCATTCTGTGGTGTGCCCAACAGTGAGTTTAGAGCTGCATGATCCACAAAGGGCAACTTATAAACAGCTTCCTCTAGCAAACACACCCTCAACGTGCATGTCTGGTAAAGAGCCCTCAGTGAGAACATCAACAGATCAGCGTCCAGTGAAAGCAAGCGCTGCATAGAAAGACAAACTTTCAGTGCACATTCAAAAGGGCACCAAAGGCACCGAAACTCGGGCTGCACACAGTGCAAAACCGGTCTGAATGACAAGAGACCAGTCACACTCAAATTGCTCCAGGAGTGATGCTCCAAAGTACTGCATCATGCGTTCACGACACAGCTGTACTGGTGGAATTGCTTTCAGTCCTCCTTGTTGCAACGGGACAGCCATTGCACATAAAAAGTAGCAATAGCAAGATGCTACCTATTATAGCCAAAGTTATTGGAAATCCTCCGAAAATACTGGAGAATATCGAGTGGAAAGCTGAAGGTATTAAGCCAAATATAGAGGAAAATGTGTGAACGAAACCAGAAACAACAGCCTTAAAGAAATGTGCGATTCCAGTAGTACTGGACGCATTAAATATTCATCCCACAAACTCACCTAAGTGTCTTGGAAAGTTAGTACTGAAAAAGGACTGTATCTCTGCTGATGACCTAGCAACCCGAAGCGCATAGGTCTCACGTGCAGATGTGAGTGCCACATGTTTTTGAAACAATAAAGCCTTGAGCCTGCTCAACTTGTCAAAATACAAATTTGAAGTAATGATATGGGGCCATATCCCAGCTACTTCGCTCTGCCGTGTAGGAAGAAATAGTACGTTCCCGCAGCATGTAACAATCTTAGAGACTGAAACGACAAACTATTCTGGCTCGCATCCCACAACAGCTCTCACTATTGAGGAGGACATAGCTGCCATTCGAGAGCACCTGGAAAGCAAGCCTAATCAAGGGGCCTCGGACTCCCTTCAGATAACAAGCCAAGTTTGCTGCCGAAGCATTACACGCCTGTGCAAGGACAGCTGTTTACAAACCATTGAATGGCTGACAGAAGTCTCGCACTTGCTACCGCTAAGAAAGACCTCTTTCATGCCACTGAGACATTTGTACGAGAAGGGTAGCTCCCACACCTCATGGATGTAACTATCTCCTAGCCTTTCATATCTGCCCACTCGAATGTATTTTAAGCAGGATGTGAGTTGAAGTGTTGAAATAGGCAGAATAATGACCTGTGTATTAACCACTCGGCAGATGGTATTTCAGCCACAGTAAAAGGCAACTTTAAAGTTTAAACACATATGGTCTTTGAATGACCTCCGTCGGGCGGTATATATCAAATGTCACTTTATCCCAAACACTCCCATCAGGAATTGGTATAGCAGAAATGTTCACAAAACACAAGTCTCTGCGGACCTTGTGAGAAGAAAAATTGGGTTTTAGGTCCTCATCCACCAGTTCAACTATTGATCTTTAAGGAAGGTAGTGACCATGTATTAATAAAAAGAAAGTAATAACAAAGCCAATCCAAAGAAGGAAAGCTAATAGTCAAGGAAAGCCACAGATAGCTCCATGGGAAAATAAAGTAATTTATTTTAAGCCAATTTATCAACTTTTGTGTTTTTGCTCGGACGTAGAAGAGGCAAATGTGTCCGAAAAGGTGTCTTTGATGTTGGCAAAGTATCCAGAAGCAGTTCGTGCAAAAACTGGAGCTGTATTTGAAGGAGGAGAACTGTAAATGACGCCACCCTTTCGTGTAGAAGTCGAGTCAAATCGATCAACAATTTCTGCATTGCAGATGTTAGTGGAACTAATGTAAGATCGTTTTCCACTCTCCCTAAGCTCGGAGAGGTGTCAGCATTGCTACTCAAAACTTGTAGAGGGACATCTTGACCAGTAGTGAGAGGGATTTGGGTACTACTGGTTGTTCCTCTTCGTCTGCTGTGCAGGATCAGCCACATGGTGTAACTTGACATTGTCGATGGAGACAAAGCGGTTTTCTTTAGAACCAGGCAGCAGTGGTAGAATAACAGTTCTGGTACAGTGTATTCCCAGGACTGCGATCGGTGCACAACAGGAAGGACCAAACTCCTTTTTCACAGCAACCTTTTCACTTACTCGATCCCCAACCTTTGGAATCCAGCCGGTAGATGTTATTGGTACATCCTTAATTCCTACGTAGACAGCACAGGCAGAAGCGTTGTCATCACAGAACTGTTGTAATTCCTGCAAGACAGTGACATGTTCATTTATGTCATAAGGTGTTTCTGCTGCCTCCACGCCAGGACCATCAAGATCTGGAACATACATTAGAGTTCCAAACAGGCACTCGTATGAAGCATGACCCCCCCAGGGACCTGTTAGGCAGATTATTAAGTGCTCTCTGGACTCCATACAGGTGATTAAGCCAACAACGACCCATACCTAATGCTCTGGCTATTAAGGATTGCTTTAAATCTCAGTTTTGTCTCTCCACTACATTATTTTCCTCAGGATGAAATGGAGACGAGTAATGGAGTTGGACCCCTAACAAAGCCATGGCGTCCCTGAATGCCCTTGAGGCAAAAGCAGGGCCCTGGTCCGAGTGGAAAGCCGCAACTGCATATGTGCCATTAAAGACTTGCAAATCTTTAATAATAGTCTGAGCGTCAGCCGAGCATTGTGGCCACACCCATAGAAATCTGGAGCAGGAGTCAACAGTGACTAAGATGTATTTGTATGCACTGTCCGGTGTCAGGGGACCGCAATGGTCCAAGTACACACATTGTAATGGTTTGTTAGAAATTAGGAGGGGTGTCTGCAGTGGCCATTTGACGGTGGACCCTTTAATTTGTTGGTAGATGTCACAACAAAGGACATACTGCTTGGTCTGTTTGTATAGACCTGGCCACCAATAACAAGCTTGCAATAATGATATTGTAGCCACCACACTAGCATGGGCCGAGGCAACTCCCTCATGCGCTGCTTTGATCAACTCTGGTCTTAGGTTTTTATTGGGAATTACTCGAACTCCCATGCCTGGTATTTTTACTTCTGCATCAAGGAAGCCTCCCATCCGGTAAGAATATTTAGCAGGAAATGCTTTTGGTAAGCGTATGCCTTCAGCCGTGGCTTTTGCGGCAGCCCATTTGTCATCGTCCGATTTCGTTCTAGAACGAGTTACTGCAGCAACAGAAGCCGCAGTTACTGCTGATTTGGCTGCTTCATCCGCCAGGTCATTCCCAGCAACGTGTATTCCAAGGCGCTGGTATCCAAGTATATGTACAACATGGACACAATAGTACGAACTACAGACAATCAGTGTTAGCTCTGCAGGATCCGTTAGTTCCAGTGCTATCACCAGAGCCTTTAGTTCAGCTAGTTGTGCAGTGCAATTCCATAGGGTTTGCGTGAAAGTATGTTGTGGATAGAATTTACTATCCTCCATATAGTCGCTCACGATTGCGCAAGCAGCGGAGTATTGATGCTTCGTGCATATTGTAAGTTGTGATGAGCCTTCAGTTTACATGACTCTTTGATATTGATCAATAGGCAATGTATTTGCTGGAACTGGGTATTCCAGTTCATATTGCAAAAATTCTTGAGTTTGTAACTTTGCATCAAAAATATATTCAACATCAGTGGTTGTCAGAGACTTTGCCCATTGGATCCAACGTGGATGTAATGCTTTAGCTTTTGGAATTCTGGCTTTGGTAACAGCCTCGAGGGCTGGAATTGGAGATACAACAATAATGAGTTTCCCCTAGGCCAGTGGTCTTTCTTTGATGATAGTCATCTGAACAGCAGAGTGAATTTTCTCAGTGGGCACAAAACGTTGTTCTGCTGTGAATACAGATGTGATTTGTATGCAATCGGGACTGTCTCACCCTAATTGAATATTATATAGGTGAAACCAATGGCACCAGCAATTACTCTGGTGACCAGATGTTTTCTATTGTCCCTAGTGTGTAGGTGTTGTGCTGCAAGCATGTCTTGTTGCAGTGCTCTGAGAATGCGTGTGTTTGTGCAGAATTTACTGGAAAAGTCAGGACATATTAAGTCATATAAAGGTTTTATGCGTGATGCGTAATCTGAAATGTATGTTCTGCCAAAATGTAAAACACCCAATAGGGATTGGAGTTTTTTAATGGTATTTGGAGGTTGTAACTGTGCGCATTTTTCTAAGAATTGGGGTGCTAGGCTCTTTCCTTCACTTGATAGTTCGTATCCCAGAAACAGGACACTAAGGAAGGCTATTTTTGTCTTTTTGAAAATGAATTTATATCCAAACTCGGCAACTCCCACAGCAGTGCAGGCTACCCATCTTAGATGTTGCAGTAATTCATCGTCCGTGAGGTAGATGTCATCTACAAAGGACAGTGCTTCAGGGTCAATGTCCTGCAATATTGAAGTTACACGAGCCACGAACATTCCTGGACTGTTCTTATACCCCTGTGGTAACCAACAGCATTTTTTCTGGGTGGCTAGTGCACTCAAACTTGTTAAGTCTCTACTCTCAGGAGCTATACTTTGGCAGAGGAAACCATTTGAAATATACAGTGTTCTTTTGTATTTTCTGCACACTATGTTGTTCATAAGTGCTGTGCTGTGTGAGTTTTGTATAGCATATGTGCATGTATGACTGTTTAAGTGCCTATAGTCTAAGACTATTTAGTATGAATGGTCCGGTTTAGCTACAGGGAATAAAGGATTATTCATCAGTCACAGGGTTCGATTATGCCCTGGTACTCCAGTTGTGTGAGGATTTCCCTCACAGGTGCTTTAGCATCATGTTTTATTGGATATTGGGGTTGAGCTTGGGGTTGATTCTTTATTGGAAATACATGATGGGGGAATCTTTATCCCACCCTATGTGGTTGTGATATAAAGAGGGTGCCTGCGCCAAAGCCCAATCAATGGCGTAGGACTCTGCAAGCTCATCTGGAACAAGAGGTGAGACAGAAGGTTTGATAACCTCCCTCCATATGTGCAGGTACAGACAAATTCAGGTGGCCAATCCCTTTCAGGCAGTGGAATATCATATACATTTACGACGCAGTCCCAAAATATTGCGTCGATTGTGCGGTCAATGTCTCCTTCTAACTGTAACGTTACTTTATACATGCTATCAGTCGTCGAGACGCGCATGTCCGCAGTTTCCACTTGTAAGAAGTCATCAGTTGCTTTCACCTACAGATGCTCTTGAAGATTCCTGCAAGCTATTGTGCCCTAACTCTGCGCTGCTGCGCTGAGTTAGTGCCCACTTCTTGTTCTTCAATAGCGTCCTCTTCTTGAGTGACATGACGGATCGCAACTGCTGCCACTTTTTTCTTTTTAAATTGAGTTTTGTGTTGGGGAAGTTTCTCTTTTTTGACAGAAACTTCTGTAGAGCATTGTGATTCCTGTCTCGCTTTCACGTACTCAGTTCTTCGCTCTGACCGCCCACCTCTCTCACTGCGTTTTTCCGGTGAGTCCTGAAAGGAACAAGATTGGCGAGTATCAGTATACTGATACCGGTCAGGCGTTTTTATATTATCTCTGCTTCTGAGATTATATCTATTCTGTGGTGTCTCCGTATGTGGAGATTCTCTCCTTTCATTTTTAGGTTTCTGTTGTTTTTTAGAACCTTCAGGTGCTTGCTTGGTAGAATCTTTATTAGATTTATCCTGAAACTGTGGTTTCGTGGGTCTGGCCCCCAGACTATCTCGACCAATACTAGAGTAGGTCTCCCCGATAATCATTGGCAGCTCATGTTCTTGATCCTGTGGAGGAACGTCCTGGAGCCACATGCGCACTGCTAGTGCAACTGCTTCTCCTTTAAGGTTACTTAATATAATTGAAGATATAGTGGCAAAATTGCCCATGAGTTGCATCTCCAAGTCCAGGGCCGGGGCAGCCACGTATTAATCTTGAATCTGTTTTAACACTTCCGGTAGATTGGCAAGTGTCGGTGTACCGTGTGCGGTTGTATAGAGCGTGGCAAATACCGTGCCCCAAGTATTGCAGTTATCTACTGTGGGAACCATCCCAAATGGGAAGCCCATAGTTAGTATACTATTTTTATCCTGAGGTCCCGTATGGGGAAATACTGCTTCCAGTGCATTCATTTTTTGAGCTAACCAAAACGGAATCTTTTCCCTTTTGGTGGGTACTTTACCCGTGATCGAATTAACAGTCTCAGGATTAATGCCTGGCATTGCTGCATGTGGTTGCGCCAGGACAGCACGTGCTGGGTTTGTATTTAATGTTTGCATTACAAACTGTACTAACATTCTGTATATTTCCGTAAGTTCAGCATATAAGCGGCAGACTTCAGCTACCGTCAAGTTTGCTGCATCAGGGTGCGGTGTATATATGGCCAATAAAGGCCAGGTAGAACCATCATTACTTAGAGGACCTAACCTAACGTGTAGAATTGTATGGGGTAGGGCACCATCAAGCCAATTATTATGTTCTTGATAAGATAGAGGTATTCCTAAATATGGGTATGTTCTATATTGTGCAGGTATGTTTGTAGGTGTTTAGTGCTGGAAATGTGACCCAAGAATAGACCATTTCTGTTCTATAGGCTGGATGAGCCTCCACAACAAATGTAACAGGACCCTCCTGGGCCGTTAGGCCATGTGCCAATAAATGTGCAGAAAGGAGTGGTCGCTTATTGCCTGCCAATGCTACCCGTTGCGGGTTCACCAAGGTGAATGGTAAATTTTGTTCAGAGATAAGCATACCAAATGGGAATTATCCTTGTAGGGTTCAAGCTTGAACAACCTACAGCATTAGTAAGGTACTCCCTACTTAGCTGAGGAGGAAAATCCTCAATACCACGGACGTCTCTGTCTATAGTACTGAGGTGTCTTTGCATATTGTGAGACAGAGATACTCAGGGGGACCGAAAATTAGTGTCTGACCAACTGTTAGCATCGCCACGTTGCCTAGCTTTGCATTATCCTAATCAGACGACTGGATTTGCGCAGCAGAATCACCTGTACTGCGGGGGACTGGGTCTGAACCCACACCAGGTGACACCTGTCTGCCTAATCCGGATTTTCTTCCAGCTGGCTAGCAATGCCTCATCTCCACCCAAGAGCAGGGATGATAGAGCAACCGGGCGCATGACACAAATGACTCCTCAGGGAAATCGTGGTCACTCAGATCTCATCCGTTTCTCTCAGTTACATTAGTCTCAGGTAGGCAAGGACAATCAGAGGCAGAGTATAGTTCAATAAGGTTTTATTGAAGTAACTGCATCTTGGATAATGAAACATATATTGCAATAACTAGGACGATGAAGCACAACAGTCTTAAAATTGTGACAAGGAGAGTGAAACATAAAAATAACGCTACCATATTGTCACTTAGATTGTCAAGTTCCTACCTAGGCTATGTTAGAGCACAGCATGTTAAGCTCTAATTCTGCCCTTCACGTTTCCCTGGGAAGACATCGTCCCTTATACCTGAGCAAGAGGCCTGTAGTCTACATATGCAGCTGCAGCGAAGCACTCAGCAATCAGCATACAGTCGTGGTCATCTGGCTGGAATCTCCCTCTAACATACATGGGTCAAAGTGGCGTTTTTATAATAAAATAGCTGATGTTCCAAGAAAGGATCCCCACGTAAGAGTGTGTATGTTTCTGTGAACATGGAAGGCAAAGCGTACCACTTTTGATGCAACCTATCTTACTGCAGCCTTGAGAAAAGCACAGAATGAAAGAAATGTCTTGTTTAGGAACGCAGTGCTGACCTAGGTGAAGAACAGCTAGATAGAGAAAATAAAACAAGAACGCAAATGTGGCTAAAGTTAAAATAATATAACAGAGCTAGAATAAAACATATCTAGGTTAAGGTGCACAGTGGCAGGCCTAGTTTGCTAAAATAACATATATAAAACTATAGCTAAAATGGCTACACAACAAAACCATCACCCCGCCGACATTCTATGCTCTGCCTCACCACTTTAAGTAGGAAGATAGACTTAATCGATTGGACCCCCAGAGAGTGCTGAACTTTTACTTAGATCATATCAGAGACCATTGGGTGGAGAATCAGCTCTTTGTGGGTTTCTCTGGGCAAAAAAGGAAGGGCAATACAGAAGACAACCATCTCCCATTGGATCATGATCTGCATTAAGATCTGCTATGCAGTGGCCAAAAAGCAGCTTCCAGAAGGACTGCATGCTCATTCTACCCTTGCCAAAGCTGTTTGGTCCCACTGCTTTAGCACACACAGTCCCGGTCCTCAGCATTTGCCAAGCGGCTGTGTAGATGTCCCTCCATACGTTCATGAAGCACTGTTGTTTCGACAGTCAGGTTTGCTGAGATGGGCATTTTGCTCACTTGGTCCTGCAGAACGGGTTTGAGTCCATTCACAGACCCACTGGGTGCAACATGAGTTCTCAAAAGATGCGACATTGCAGTGCCCTTAAAAAATACAGCAACAGCACACCAGCCGAATGGGATGAACAAGAAATCAAAATATCTTTGAACATTTAGGGTATATGATGGAAAACACCTGACGTGGGTTGTTATTTCTCATGGAATCTAACATGCTTGTGATGCAAGAGATTTGGTTAGATGCATCTTGGTGCATCCTGTATACCTTGGTCAGAAGTATAAAAACCAAAAAGAAATGGGTAGGATTAGCACTGAGTTGCAGAGGGGATAATACAGTGCATTGGGGTGAATACCAGTGAAAGACATCATCTTTCTCAAACAAGTGGAAGATGTTACTTTGCTTTCCAAGAAATGGCCTCACAGAGGACAGGACAAGTACTAACTGGAGAGTTCAAGGCTTTGGCTCGCTGAGCCTCAGACACCCACTTGATGGGAAAGGCAGAAAAGGCAAAGTGCTGGGGGAGCTCTGCAAAAGGTGGGTCTAGTGTCGGTCAGGCACACCGGCGCATTGGATGTCTTTCCAAACTCATCTTTGTGCAATGTTTTATTCCCCACGTCTTTCTGGTCCCATTTGAAATCTACCTATGTACTGCGGCGAGTAAAAAAGTCCACATTAAACTGTATTCAATGTTTTTATTTTTCCATGTAGATGTTCTAGCCAAAACATTTGTCAATTAATATTTTCCTTGTGGCTTGAAAATATAACAACCCTGTAATTCCCTTACTTGTTAAACGAATATTAGTCACTACTTCACCACAGTGTACACCAGTTACATGTGAGGCATTCATGCTGGTAGAGATACATGAACACTAATGTTAAGGTTGTACAATTAACCTCACGAAAAAGTAAACCAATCCCACGTATCCCATTTTCCTAGTGTGCTCCCCCACCATTAGAAACTTATCAGAAATGTCTCCCATGATCCACACATATTCACATCCTCCCTTTCTACTCCTGTGTGATGCAGTACCCAGTCATGACTAATCCAAAGATGAAATAAGAAGGTTGTAAGTATGTGTATGCTGTACAAAAGGAATCTCTATTGTGATATGTCACTTAATATGGTTACCATCGTGTAAATCAATGGTTCCCAACCTTCTGACTTCTGTGGACCTCCACTTCATCATTACTGGAACCCAGGGACCCCCACAAAATCATTATTGTAATCCTGGGATCCTCCACTGAGTCATCACTGGAGTCCAGGGACCCCTGCCTAAACATTATTGATGGTTTGAACCAAAAACAATACACACAGAATTGCAGAAAGAAGCATTCATCAAACACATACACAAATGAGAACTCATTTTATTCAATTTGTAAACAAATGTAAATAAAAAAATAAATGTTTTAATGTTAATAGGAAGCTTGGAGCTTTTCTAAATTTAATTGAAGCCACACATCGTCCATTCTGTATTCTGTTTGATGCACCAGAACTGCTCACACGAATCAATCCGATACTAATTTAATTTTTAGCCTCCAATTTCAAATTCCTTGACATTTACAGTACGTTTTAAAACTGTCAAATGCACATTTAGCCACTTTATTTATATACACTTTATTAATCTAATATTTAAGTTTTTCTAAGCAGTCGTGGAACCCAGGTTAGGAGCCATTGAGGTAAATTCAGCCAAAGAGGATACATTTGGTAACTGCACCTGGAATCTATTCAAAACAGAGAAAGAAAGATGGGAGGAGTTAAACAAGAGCCACCTTTTCTCTCATTTGCCTAATAGTCATCGCATTTAACTGGTCTGTTACAGTACATGATCAACGTAGTTGTGATAAAGTTAACAATCCAAGGGTAGATCTCCCAGGTGGCAAAAGTTGGATCCCAGTTTATTTATGCAGTAATAGCATATAGTCTTCAGTGTGCAAATGTACTAAATTGTATCAGATAGATAATGTAATTCATCAACCATTGAACCACTTTTATATAGTGGCTTCATGTAAATAACATCCTGTATCTGTGTGAAGGATCCAAAACCACACAATATTGTTCGTACTGAATTGCACAACCAATAAACACATTGTCCAATTTTAGTGAAAGATAATCACCCATCGTTTGGACAATGTGTGTTTGTCGTAACGCCAAATTAGGCCCTAATACTGATTATATAAGCAGAGGTTTTTTTTGCCTTCATTTGCTTAGCCTCCACATAGACCCTCTGTGGTGGCCATAAACAGGGCCAAATGTCTTGAAGTCACAGCTTGCAGGCCCAATGAAAACATCATAAATAAGAAATCAAACCAGAATAAAATAGGCTTGCATGAACAAGCAAGATGTTGAAGAGTGTCTGCTGTACTGAGAGGCCATTTACAAAAAGGACTCTATGAATACAGGACTGGGGTAGCAAAACCTGGTGTTATATCCCTGCATGGTCGAAAATTGTGCATTTTGGGCATCAGGGGCTAATACCCACATGCAATCAGAAGCTGAAAATAACCAAATTGAACAGTCGTGTTTAGAAGCAGAACCAGAAGAATTACTCCAAGATGGAGGCTATACGGCGTTGCAGGAAACCAATTGCAGATCCTCAATCATAAAAGTAAATTCTGAACCTGGAAAGAATTGAGCCAAGCAGCCAAAAAAAATGAAATTATTATGTGGGGCAAAGTTAGCAAATAATGCTCTACTAAGAAAAGCTGAGGATAAGATAACCTAGTATCAGTGGGTGACCCATGTCAAAGTTGTTTTTACTCTGCATGGCCAGCTCAATACATTACTTATCTAGCCACACACATGTAACCCAATATCAGAGGAAGCCCAACATCACAGATTGGTTCTCCTTCCTACAAATAAAAGGTCAAACTAGGAAAAGAACACCATGTCCAAAGTTGATGGCAAGTGAGTGATTAAAGCTACTTCACATGTAGCAACTAAACTTTCTACAAGCAATATTAATTTTCAGTGCAACAGAATTGTTTTCTTCAATGTCTGGAAGAAGCTACATTAATAACACTCCTGACATGAATCAAAAGCCTCACGTAGACTACTCTGCTTAATTGTGCAGGAGGAGAAATAGTTTGCAGAAAATGTTTTTCTAAAGATCCAACGTTTTGTAGAAAGATGCTTAGCTTAATAACCAATTCCACAGTGGCTGTCACAAGGCATGATCTACAGTAGAATGAAGATCTTTTATGGTTGTGTGGACTGGTGGTGCAGTGGCAGTTGAAATCCTGACCTATTTGTGGATGACAACCTGGCAAATTAAAGAACCCCTGTGCAGATGATCATTTTGCAGAAAGTTCATCTGTACAGGTGATAAATTGCTGTGGCCCTCTTGATGATGTTTTAGGTTTTTCTGCACCTTGTTTCTGGAAAACCCAAATGATATGCCCTTGTTGCAGAAAGTTTTCTTCATACCTTGCCATAGGTCTTCGGTAGTGTGAGAAAACAGGGCTGATTGCAGAGGCCCCCTAACCTTTTGCCCCCATTTTCCACTTTATGCTGGTGTTTTCCTGACTCTGATGGTGCCCTGGGTACTGCTAACCAGTCCCAGGGCCTGTGCTCTGTGTAAAATCAATATGCAAATTAGGCTAATTATAATTGGCTAAGTTAACCTACCTATAAGTCCCTAGTATATGGTAGGGCATGTAGGTTTAGGGACCACAGCATAGGTGGTGCACCCATAGGTGCACTGCTGAGGTGCCCAGTGTCATTTTAAAGGCAGGCCTGCCTTGCTGGCTGCTTTTAAATTAAAGTTATATGCAAATTCGACTTTGGAATTAAAAGTACTTCCAAAGTCTTAAACTACCTTATTTTTACATATAAGTCACCCCTAAGGTGTGCCCTATGTGCCCCTAGGGCTGGGTGCCATGTAACTATAAGCAGGGACTTTATAAAAATAGATTTATAAACCCTGGTGAGGTAAAAACAGCCAAATTCGTTTTTCCCTCATTGAAGTAAATGGCCTTCATAGGCTAGAATGGGGAGACTTTATTTTAAATTTTAAAGTCTCCTTAAATGTTGCATACCAAGAATTTGGTATCAAATTAATTGTTGTAATAAATCCCACAACTTCCAGTTGTGGGATTTAATATAACTTGTTCAGGTAAAAAGTTTTAGACTTTACCTAAAAAGTTGCCAATTTCAGCCCTGCTCTGATTGGCCAGCCTGCAGCAGCTTAGCCAAGCTGCCTTGATGAGGTGTGAAGTGGCCTGGCTTCACACAAAGGAATGTGCTTGTGGGAGAGAATCTCCCCTCAGCAGATGGTGAGGCAGGAAGGGGGAGGGCTGCCAAACTGGTCTTCAAAGGCAGAGAAAGACATTTGGAGCAACCAGCAACACCCCCACATCCTGCAACCCCAGACAACTAGGTGCCCCCTTGATTAGATTAGGAGAGGGCAGGAGAGGGGTGTGTTTATGATTTTTAGCCACACCAGTGGGTGGGCTCAGCCAGATGTAACCTCCAAAAATCAGATTCAGCCATGTTGGATTTGTAGAGAATGTTGCCTTCTGGGATGGATTTTTGCCACACTTCCCAGGAAGTGGTCATCACAGGGGGACGACCCTGTACCTGATTGGAGAACCAGGACCCCCCTGCTTTTCACCCAGAAGCAAGGATAAAACTGGCAGACCTGCACCCACACCTCAGATCCCCACCAGATTTCAACAAGAAAAGAACTAAAGGAGAAGAAGGACTGCCCTGCTGGACCCCTGGCCTGCACCTGGAACCTGCACTCAGAAGGACTGCACCAGCTGCACACTTGGGCTTCACCACAAGAAGGACTTTGCCTGACTTCAACTGGTTCAAGGAGGGACTCCCTGTTTGCTACAGGTGAAAAATTGCTAACCAGAGTCCCCTGCACCAACTCCTGAAGAAAGCGACCAGCTGACCACTGCCCAGTGGCCAAAAAGGAGTTTGCGCCAGGTGCATTCTGGGAGTTGTAGTCCGCACCCCCCAAGGACCATCTCAGAACTTCTGGACCCTTGGGGTGAGCTGTGGACCCCAAAAGAACCTTAAAAGAACATCTGGGTGAAGCCCCAGAAGTTTGGAGAAGATTTGAGAATTTTTGTAAAAAAGCTCCATAGAGGGACCGACCCGCCGCGGAAATTCTAGCCGGCTTGCCTCAACCGCGACCCGGCCTGATTTGGTGGTTTGTCCCGGTAAAGAAAAATCTCAGAAAAAGAGACTAAGTCCGAAGGTAAAAAGTTGACCGGGACCTCCCATCCATCGTATCCGAGAAGGGCTCCATGGACGTCGGATCAAGATCCAGGTTTACCCCGGTCGAAGGATTTTCACCTCGAAAAAACGACTAAGTCCGAAGGTAAAAATCTCCACCGAGGAATCCAGCATCGCGCATCCGGAGAAGGGCTCCAGGAGGTCGGATAGGACTGGCAGGTTCGACCCGCTGAAGAAAATCTTCAAAATAAAGACTAAGGTGGTCATTCTGACCCTGGCGGTCTTTGACCGCCAGGGCGGAGGACCGCGGGAGCACCGCCGACAGGCCGGCGGTGCTCCAATGGGGATTCCGACCGCGGCGGTAAAGCCGCGGTCGGACCGGCACCACTGGCGGGGTCCCGCCAGTGTACCGCCGCCCCATTGAATCCTCCGCGGCGGCGCAGCTTGCTGCACCGCCGCGGGGATTCCGACCCCCCCTACCGCCATCCAGATCCCGGCGGTCGGACCGCCGGGATCCGGATGGCGGTAGGGGGGGTCGCGGGGCCCCTGGGGGCCCCTGCAGTGCCCATGCCACTGGCATGGGCATTGCAGGGGCCCCCGTAAGAGGGCCCCTACAAGTATTTCACTGTCTGCTGCGCAGACAGTGAAATACGCGACGGGTGCAACTGCACCCGTCGCACAGCTTCCACTCCGCCGGCTCGATTCCGAGCCGGCTTCATCGTGAAAGCCTCTTTCCTGCTGGGCTGGCGGGCGGTCTGAAGGCGACCGCCCGCCAGCCCAGCGGGAAAGTCAGAATTACCGCCGCGGTCTTTCGACCGCTGAACGGTAATCTGACGGCGGGACTTTGGCGGGCGGCCTCCGCCGCCCGCCAAGGTCAGAATGAGGGCCTAAGTCAGAAGGTAACTTTTTAACCGAGGCCTCCTGCGACCTGTAGCTGAGCAGGGCTCCATCGCGGTCGGCCTGAAAGTTTGACTTTGCCCCAGTCGAGGTGCAACCAGATGTCCCGATTGGCGCTTTTTGTTTCTAATCGCTAGAAAAATAATAATTCTTTAAAAATTCATATCTCCGGTTCCCTTTATCCGATTTTATTTGTTTTGGTGTCATTTTAAAGATAAAAATATAAACTAATTTTATAAATTGGTTTTGGATTTTTAAACTGTTTCCTGTGTTTTATTTAATTACTGTTTTGTGATATTTGAATGCTTTACACACTGTCTCCTAAGTTAAGCCTTGACGCTCGTTGCCAAGCTACCAAGGGTTAAGCTGGGGTTAATTTACTGAGACCTAACTGGACCTAAGTGGAGGTTAGTGGCTTGTTGCTAGGTGTAGGTACCTACCTGCCCTTACCAATAACCCATTTTCCAACAGCTAGGAAAAGTAGTGGCTGAAGCCCCACCTTAAATGAGGGAGGTTCTTCACTACTGTGAACACTGCCATATGGGGATGGTTGTCTGGGTCCATGGTTTCCAACAGTAACTCAAGCTGATGGTCCGCAGCCACAAACATGGCAGTTTCTCCACCTATAAAAAAAATACAAAAGCATGGCAAAGCCAGTAGGTCTTACTTATTTGAGACCTATTGCCTTTTCCACTGTCTTTTAGCCATTTACAGCAGTGTGGCTGTGCAACATGGGTAAAAGTAAAGTTGGAAAAAAAGTGCTGGGGGGCGTGGCCTAAACTAACATGTATTAGGACACCAGACTCAGGTTGTCCACCCCCCCCAGCATTGTATCTGGCTCCATCTAAAGCTTAGCTGGACGCAGGACACTGCCACCCATCTCCTGGGCGACTACATTTGTGAGGCCTGCGCCCGGAGGCTGTCTGACTCATGCACCTCGGCTGTTGAGAGATAGTGAGTGGGGACAGCCTAGCGGGAGAGGCCCCGCCATCTCGTTTCTACTGCCTGGCCGAAAAGGGATCCGCTGCCCGCAGACCCTGGAAGCAGCCCTTTGGTGCCCTCTGAGGCTTGATCAGAGGGGGCGGCACAGACGATCAGGGCAGAGGAGTTGTCCCTGTGCAGTTCACTTGTACGAGCCTTCCCCGGTGACTGTCGGGCCTACCCATGGCCCATTAGTATTGTAAGTGGGGGAGAGGCCTGGCACTGGAGCAATGGGAGTGGACCTGCTGTTTGCTGAATCACCGCTTGCGGGACCCGCCCTACCTCTAAAGGCGCCTGACTGTTGGGGGCCCACAAAGGAGGTGAATTTCGAGAAATCTGTGGCGGACCGGCTGCATGAGGGTCACATGACACCAACCTGCTACTACTTGTAACATTGTGTCCTGAGGGACTGCCTGCTTTAGAGCCACAGTGTTCATCTCAACGGTAACCTGCTCATAGTTGAGAGTCTCCTCTACTGCTGCCTGCCTGGGGAGGGTTTTGTAGGCCTGCTCTTGCCAGTCTGGACCCATTTGCCTAGTCCTGGTTGCTCAGCCCTGGGGCCTGGGAACAACCTACCTGCTGGGCGAGGGCAACCCATACCTGGTTCCTTGTGACTCCTACTAAACCTGTTGACTCTAAGCTTGACTGGGATTCACCCGCTAACTTTTCTGTTGATTGCCACTTAGGCCTGACCACATGACAGGATCACCCCTCTCTCTACTGGTGAACTTTTCTTGTCTATGATTGTGTCTATCCCAAGCCCCATGGTTATCTGCACCACTTAAGGCCTTAACGTCACATGCCCCATTGGACTTGGCTGAGGTGACAGAGGAACACTCATGTATGAGAGAGTGGGGATTCTCAGCACTTTAATCCGTCCGGAACACAGTCCCCATTGACAGAGCCCTTTCATCAGGGGACTCCCTCGTTGAGGCGTGCGGGGGGGCACTGGCACTACACTTCTCTTGACTCTTTACCTCCCATGCCCCTCTGGGAGGGAGCAAGACCGCAATGTTAGAGTGGACAGTGCCATCTAATAACTCTTACTGACACCTTCTTTTGCCAGCTCTGTCTACATTCCACTTACACAGTAACAAATCTACTAAGGAGACACCCATAACCTCCCTCTGGTGCAAATCTCATCGGTGGAATTGGAAAAACCAGATGGATCCCCGGGCCCACGCGAAGATCCTCCCCCTCTGGCACCAATCACAAAAGACTTCTTGTCCCACTTCCTTCAGGAAATCCGATCGGAGATAGTCTTGTTAAAAACTGATTTCAAATCTTGCATTAAGGACGTCGAATGAGAAGTAACTGAAATCGGGGAGTGGGTGGATGACCTCAAACATACTGTAGACGCTAGATCTGAGGATCAAGAGACGCTAAGGCAGGGCGTAACAATCCTCGAGAAACAACATATTTTGTTGCAATCTAAACAGGAAGAATTGGAGAAACTAAGTTCCTGCAATAATCTTCACATCCGGGGGATCCCGAGGGGAGCAACATCACTTCTCCAATCCCTCAGGGGGATCCTAATGCCCTGTCGCCTGCCCTGGTTTGGACCTGCAGGGTGTCTTCCAACCCTGGCATACCAAACACTTCTCCTGACATCTTAACGTGAGTCCCCTTTTTCACTCAGAGGCTATCCTTCACACGGCATGTAAAAACTTGCCATTTAGGGGGCAGACACTCCAACTGTACCAGGATCTCTCGCCTATCACTCTTCTCTGCCAACGAGAATTTAAACCTGTCACGGACAACCTACACAGCCGGGGCGTCAGGTATCAGTGGGGCCATCCATTTGCACTCATCTTTGAGTGGGAAGGAAAAAGGCGCTCACTATGGTCCCTCACTGAAGAGTGAAAACTTCTAACCCTCACTGACTCCAAAAGGATGTCCCCTCCGCGACGGCGACTCCCCAAGGAATACCCTGAAGCCTGTCAGGTCTGAGATCGGCTCCTGCTACTGAGGGGCCCATGTGACTGCAGCATTGACACAGGAGGTGAAACGAGATATAATCCAGCACCCCCGCAACATGGACCGCTCGCCTTCCCTGGCACTTTCCGCCGTTTGCTCTATCTAATCTGCACACTTGAGAGCTGATGGGCTGGTTGGGCGACCCGCTTGGATGTTTTCTTTACCCCCGTCTACGAACATTCTGCAGTGGTGCAGATAGGGAGCTCCAGTGGTGACTACCAGATGACACGCCTTGGATTTTCCTCCATTGACCACCCACCACACTCTGTCTCCCTTGAGGGTAACACCTCTGGAGAGATGCAGGTGCATCGACACTGCTCTTCAAGGGCGATGAGCCTTCCTGTTGTACCTTTGTTTGTTGTTCTGTTTTTAATTTATCAATCTTTTCTGCATGTCTGCCATCACAGATATGATCTTTTTGGGTCTTGGGAGGCCTTTGCGACATGCCTTGATACTACTGGAGGACACACAAATAGCTTCTACACTTTCTAGTCACACAGGTTCAGGCATTCATACTCGCTATAATGGCATAGGCTCATGCTCCCCTTCCTCACACCAAGATGGACCTCCTTCAGGTAGTTAAATTGATCTCTCTAAACATATGGGGCTTCAAGTCCCACAATAAGAGCAAGTGTGGGGGTATATCCTTTGTCACAACCCTGATATAATCTTTGTGCAAGAGACCCACCTTTGAGGAGTAGACAAATTTCAAATGGCATACCCATGGTACCCTGTACATCACTGGGCATACATGGACTCCAAAACCGCTGGTGTGTGTATTCTCTATAAAGCGCTATTTAGACCACACGTAACTAAGGGGGCACGTGGTGCTGACGGTCGCTACCTCAACTTGCACCTCTCCCAGAGGCAACACTGGCTCATGCTACTCAATCTGTACACCCCAAACACTGGGCAGGACACTTACATACGCAGCATCCTTCTGGAACAACTAAAGGGGACTGAAGGTGATATTATTGTGAGAGGTGACTAATTTAGTCTGGGACACTGCCCTAGATGGCCAACTGGCTACATATCAGGGCTCTCGTGCAATGTCAGCCCAACTAAAGAGGGAGATCCAGAACTTTGGCTTAATTTAATGCTTGGTGCTACCAACACCCAGATGCCTGGGACTACTCTTTTTACTCTCATGTACCTGCCACATACTGTTTTCCTCACTCCCACCCTGCTCAGTCACCTCAAAAGCACGGAAATATCTGATATTTCTATATCGGATTATGCTCACACCACATTGACTTGGCCCCTTTCTTCTGGTTCTACAGGGAAATCGGCTGCTGGGGCCTTCCCCGTGACTTTTACTCAACCCTGTTAACGTAAATGACATTCAGAAAGGCATTCTTGAGTACTTTGCTCACAACACGGACCAAACCACTTCTCTTTTCTACTTTGTGGGATGGCTTTGAAGTCACTAACAGGGGGTGATTACAATGATAGCCATAGCCAGAAGTAGGGAGCCTCAACTGGTCGAGAACACACTAACTGCAGACATTCAAACTCTAGAGCAGCAAGATAAGGCACTCCCCACACGTTGCATAAAAGACAACTGGCTATACTTTGGGACCAACTACGAGCCCACAGGTCAAGCAGGGCAGAGCAAGCCGTCGTAACGCTCAAACAATGCTTTTATGAAGGGGGAAATAAAACAGGCTCTCAGCTGGCATGCAGACTGAGACAGGTACAAGTGAAAGCTCACATTGACAAACTACATTTGCCTGAAGTAGTCTGGATAAGTCAGTAAAGCGACAAACGTTGGGAATTCCACACTTTCTACCAACATTGACACACTTTTTCACTGGAGAGGAAGTCCCACAAGCACTGATCAATGACTATCTTGCTGACTAGTCTCAGGAGCCCCTCCAACCTTGAAGTTGAACTTAAAGTCCCTATCTCTCTAAGATCGCTGGAGCACTGTGGGCTTTACCACTTGGAAAGGTTCCGGGGTTGACTGTCATACCGGTTCGCTTTTACAGATTATTCTTCCTCCAGCTTGGGGAATACCTTCTCCTTCTCTTCAACTCCTTCACACATAGCACCGGCCTCACCCTTACTATAGCGGCTGTGGAGATTTCCGTAATTCCTAAATCCGGGAAAGACCCCACCATCTGCCAAACCTATCGCCTACTCAACACAGATATGAAACTCTACACCAAAGTCCTGGCCACTCGGCTGGAATGCTATCTCCCCAGCCTCATAGACCCCGACCAGGTAAGGTTCATCCACAATAGACAGGGGGGCAGACAATGTCAGAAGGGTTGCACACTGTGTGGAAAAAAAACACCGCTACCAGCTTCCAGCTTCCAGCATGCCTTCTGTCACTGGATGCAGAGAAGGCCTTTGACAGGGTCAACTGGTCTTTCCTCCGATCAGTTGTGATTAAGGTTGGGTTGGGCCTAAACATGTTCTTTAAGATTATGCCACCCTACACCGCTCCGGTGGCCACGGTCTGGGTTAATAGCTGTTGAATGGCCCCTATTTACATTGGTATGGGCACCTAACAGGGCTGTCTTTTGTCACCCCTTCTATTTGCCCTGGCAGTAGAACCACTAGCCAATACTCAGCACCGCACAAAAGATATAGTGGGTATCCCTTTTGGTGGGCGGGAACATAAAGTGAATCTCTTTGCGGATGACTTACTCCTCACCCTCACTCAACCAGCTGTCTCTCTACCTGTGGTGGTAAAAGGTCTGAATGCATTCGCCACTGTAGCTGGCTTTAAAGTAAACATGTCGAAGTCGAATATCCTTAACCTTACGATTCCGAAGTTCGAGCTGCCCCATCTACAGAGCCTGGCAGCCTTCTGCTGGGTGCCCAATATGATTTGTTACCTCTGCCTTAATCTTACATCCCCTCTTTCCACTTGGTAAGCTGCAAACTGGCCCTCCCCATGAAGGGCATCTTAGAAGACCTCCGTAGATGGCGGTCCCTCTATATCTGTTGGCTGGAACAGAGCAATGTGATCAAGATGAATATTTTACAGAGGGTCCTATATAGATTCCAAACCCTGCCTACTCTCATCCCACAGGATGACATTTGCCACCTACAGCACGACCTCTGCACATTTATTTAGCACTGGAAATGCCCTAGAGTCCCTCCAATATTTCCCATATGAGCACAGAAAAACAGGACATGAGATAGTATCTGAGGGCAAACTTACCTTTAAAACCACCATTCAGTGTGCCCTTGATGCCGTTGCCACCACTGCCAGAGGTGTCAGCTTGAGTGTGCTCCTCCGTAGGCATGCTTGACTCTGTAAAACTGGCTTTAAGCCAGATGGACAGCACCTGGTCAGGCTACTTCCACATACTAAATCCCCCCTCAGCGCATCACTGCTAATCCCAACATCAACCCCTCCAGGTCCAACCATACCTAGGGGCAGTCCTCAACTCTGGAATCATCAAGGCCTACCCAAACCCTGCCCGGATACAGTCCTTCCAGGCACTACTTCCTCTATTCCATACTGGTTGGCAGGTCACAATCAGGACAGGCATGCACCTCCTCAGCTTGATGGCATACTATATTGCTATAGCCAACCACACCAGATTACACATGGGTCAACCACAGGAGTGTTTAGTGCACCAATAGTCTCAAGTAAATGGTCATTGAGACAATCTAGTGTTGATCGGCCACCACACTCATCGCTCTCTGCAGTGGTGGAACACTAACAACCTTTTGCAGAGGTGGGCTTTTCTCACCCCAGTTCCACAGATGACCTTTAAAATGGACAACCCTTTCACAGGGCTGGTGGTGCATTTAAAGGACCTGATTGTCCAAGACCAATGGTAACCTAGACATCAGGGTCTCCACATGCATTATTTGGAGCTGGTAGCTGTCCACCTAGCTCTGAAGGCTTTTCTGCCCAACATGACATGCAACGTTATCCTCATCCAGACGGACAGTCTGATGGCCACGTAGTACTTTCAGGGCGATACTCGATCTCCCCTGCTCTCTCTGCTCACCCAGAGCATTTGGCGGTGGTCCCTCCGCCACAAGATCCACCTGTTAGCAGAGTACCTCCCAGGAGTGAACAACAACTTTGCTGACCTCCTCAGCAGGATGCAGCAAGACACCCACGGGTGGGAACTCCATCTGCAAGTCCTCACATACTTTCAATGGTAGCGGTTCCCACAGGTGGACCTCTTCACCACCACAATCATGCCAAATGCCCAAGAATCACCTCCAGGTTCTAACACCCACAGTCCAGGGGCTACGCAGTATGGGTGAATTGATCAGGGATATTTACCTATGCTTTTCCGCCTCACCCCCTCCTTCCACATGTGGTTTGGAGGCTACAGCAAACATCGCTTACCCTCTTGGGTCCCCCAGTCCTGTTCACGATTCTGCTGGACTCTCAGTGGTTCCACTCAAGAGGCTCCCCAAAGGACAGTCCTTCTCACCTAGAAGCATGGAGAAATCAGACACCCAGACCCCAAGTTGCTCAATCTTGCAATCTGGCTCCTGAGGTCTTATAATTTGGGTACTTCCATTCACCATCCAAATGCATGATCATCCTGAAAGATGCATCCAGGCCTATCACACAAATATGTTACCCGGCCGTGCGGGAAAACAGTCAAACAATGAAATTGATGCCTACGTTCATCATCAACAAAAGGAGGAGTCACAATACCTTATAACTCAAAAGACTTCTTCAAAGAGGAACAACTTGCACAAATCCGGGCCCAACACTACATGGCAGGAATATGCACAGCTTGCAAAT
Source organism: Pleurodeles waltl (assembly GCF_031143425.1). Classification (NCBI taxonomy): domain Eukaryota; kingdom Metazoa; phylum Chordata; class Amphibia; order Caudata; family Salamandridae; genus Pleurodeles; species Pleurodeles waltl. The sequence continues at coordinate 786,402,294 of NC_090445.1, forward strand.
CTACAGCACTACATGCCAGGAACGGATGCTTATGGGGTAAGTAACAATTTTCTTCTGCTATTTGGGATGAATGTTCTATTTCTAACCTTACGCTTATGTCTAGCCGGACCCTCCTACCTCCTCTTTCTTTTTTTTGTCATAATACCTGAGGGGTAGATTTCTCCCTCAAAACTGGTGAGATGTAACTGAGGTCTAGGCAAGATACTCTGGGCTAAGGAACTGCTCGGATAAATATGGCTGCCAGGCAGATAACCATCTCATCAAGTGTAGCAGGAGATGAGGCCCACTTTTGCCTTTTCTAGATGGCATCTGGGAGTCATATTGAGGCAGTAGGTGTAGAGGTGAGCTTTCTCCCTCATGTCAGTTTCCAGGGAAGTCTGGCAAGCTGCCCATTTCCTCTTTCTAAGAGGTGCATCATGCATTCATTGCCCCAGATGTGTAGCTTTAGCTCCCACCAACAGTGTTTGCACTGAGGATACTGAACCCCCATCTTGAAAGTACGTTTTGAGATGGGAGTTGAGGAGGGCCTTACCCTGGATATCCTGTAATGGGATATAATAGAGTGCCATGCTTTGTAGGTCTTCTATGGCTGGTGCAAGAGCTGCCAGATATTGAGAAGGCTATGGTCTGAGAGGATGTTGTTCATGTTTGCCCCATAAAAGTTATTGGCCGCATCCGCTGGGACTGTGCGGTCCACGGAATTGCTACCTTAGACATGTGGATGATAAGGCTTTAATGGATCTTACTCTAGAAGGATGACAAAGACAATTAGAAGCATTAGCAATATGTGTGTAAAAAACAATTTATTGGTCCTTGAAAAAAACAAGATAATGATTATTGGGTCTCGAAGATTGTTAACTTTGCAAAAATTTTATTTTAAGGAAAACTGTCATGAGATTGTAATACAATATATTTACCTTAGAGTCACTATGACTAGGAGTCTATCTTGCACCAGCCATTGTGAACTCCAACTGGCAAAAGTAATTTCTTTTGATATGGGCCTACTTCAATTTTTCAAGATAGAAGAGATATTTACTCTTTAATAAAAGTTTCCTGCCATTGCACTTTTTGCTACTGAATCACAAGCTTTTACTTGATTGATAAATATAATAATTAGAATTGCAGCTTTGAAAGGCATATTTTACATGACGTTCAAATCCAGTAACGATTGGAAATGAGATTGACATCAATAACATCTCGAGTCCTGTCTCAAGTTATCTAACATTTGTATCATCCTTTCAACAAAGCAGAATGTATTCCATAAAAGGTAATATAAAATGAGATTACAAATAATAAAGAGGGTAACATTACTGTTTACCAAATTGGTACCCTGTTGTATAACATCTTTGGATAGGACTAAATAAGATATTTTACATCTAATTTGTTTTGCTCTAAATTACAGTTGAACAAAGCTGCTAAACAAAAGACCTTTTTGGCGATTTTTCACATTGCATAAGTATTAAAAGATTACATTTATGTTGAATCTTTGCACCTATTGGGGAAATTGAATTCTATTTAAAATCTAATCATCTTGATGTCAGATGTTTCTATATGGAGGTGATAATATCAGGATCTCCATAAAAGATGGAAACACTTCCAGGTTGCCAACTTTGTGCTGACAATAACCTAGACCTAAATTATGTTATATTGTTTGTTCTGGGTTAATACCTTATCAAAATAAATTTTAAGACCTAGCTTTGTAAAGGCTAATGTACAAACCAATTCTGAAGCATTGTTTATGCTGTTTTCTATGAGAACTGTGAATAATTGTTATTGATTGTATACTGTTTACAATTATTTTGTAACTTGTAATCATATATATTGCAATTTTATGAATATCTAATATTTTTGAGGAATTGTTACCACCAAAAAAAAAACATGTGGCTAATAATAACATATTTTATTACAATTCTATTTGAAATTAGATGCTAAGCTGTATAAATATCCAATTCGTTTCCTTATTATTATCAGGAGGAAAATGTTATTAGAATATGGGGTCACTCAGTTTTTCATTTTATTTTAATTCAGCAAGCCATGGAGGCAGAAAGAGCATTTGCTGCTGGTTTATATCAAAATGATGCCAGTTGTTATAGCTGACTTTAAAGCTATCCCATTACACCTTTAGTTATAGTAGGATTTGAAAGAAGACAGCACAGACATTAGAAACTTTGCCACATTGACATAAAGCAAACTGGGCCAAATCCCTGCTGTGCTCACAAGGGTATCAAACATCTAGGGAACCTTCCCTATTTCAGTCTCCTCCTGTGGTCATGTTCCCCTCCCTCTAGTGTGGCTGCCTCTTACCTGTTCTGGAGATTTATTAAAGAGATTTATAGGTGAATAACAATACATGACTGTCATTGTCATGGGCTGCAGCAGCCCCTCACAGTCCTTGCAGGTCTGCTGCTCACCAGGGCCAATTAATCCTAGGGTTTCTTCCTCCAGACAGTTCCCTTTATCACCCATGGCTAGTTTGGGGTCTTAGCTTCAAGAGGGCAGAAAAGAACCATGGTGCCAAGATCCCTGCCTACCATTGGGGCATCCTCTTCCCCGTAGTGAGGATTCCAAAGCACTATCTTAAACACTACACTGGGCTCACAGCTCCTCTCTTGACCATGCCATTGACCATGACTAATCATAATGGCTCACTGTAGGTTAATTTCTTTTTTTTTTTAAAGCATTTAGATGAATGTGTGGATGCAGCTGTTTTCCACGAGTGGTACAATAATCAAATGTATGCACAGTTTAAACATTTTCCACTCTGACTCAAACAATTTAGAAAATACATTTGAAAAACAACCATTAAACAATTACAGTTAATTCAACTTACAACAATAATGTGAGATAAGGTGCTCAAAATGGGAACAGGTACCCATGTGAATAAAGAAGTGAAGGGTGTATCAAAACAGAGAAAAGAAGTATGACACTTGACTCTTGACTCCTCAAATGATTTACAGGGATGGGGTCAGAAAATGTCTATATAGTGTCTGTAGTCTAAAGCATTTGAACCCTAAGTAAGTCAGACGTCATCATCAGGACCCCAGAAAATGGGATTGAGCTAAGAAAATGTGGGTCAGGCCTCCTGCTGAGTATACGACTAGGGCCCAGTTGTAGAAGGTGAATCAATCTGTACTTCTGGGAAGATAGGTAAGAGCTCCTGGTGGGTAGGAGTGGGCTGGAAATTAGTTGAGACAAGAATTTCTCCCGACAAGGTGAAATCAGGGGGGCAAGGAGAAGCTGCTTCCAATGGGCCAAAAAATCAAGTCAGGGTGCCACCAGTTAAAATGAATTTGAGCGTGCAAAACTGCCAGCTGCATGGTGAGGAGACCGCCGTTGAAGTGGTGGACTCTCTACCAGCCCTACTGCAACTTTCCTACTGGGCTGATGGGCGGGAACTTTGGTTCCCGTCCGTCAGCTCAGTGGGAAAGGTGCGAAAGCAGTGTCGCCAGCTCATAATAGACACCAGCAGACAGTGCACATTTTGAGGGTATTGGGCAGGAGTGCTCCTGCACTGCCCATGTCATGGGCAGTGCAGGGGTCTCCCTATGGCCTCCAGCAATTGTTCTCTGCAAGCCTTTTCGTGACAGTGGAACCACCATGAGAAGGCTGGAGGAGAACAAGGTTGTAATCAGCAGGGCAGCACTGACTTCAGCACCAACCTGCACCGCCACGATCCCATCGGGATCGGAGATCCTGATGGGGTTGGTGGTAGGTTGGTGAGTCTGCCCACCAACCTCGTAATGTGGAAATTGTACCGGCACAACCTCGGCAGTACGACCGCCACCACAAGTCTGGGGGTCTGTTGACCGCCAGACTCGTAATAAGGCCCTTACTGTCCAGAAGTGAATCAAAAAGACAAAGGCTAATGTGGACGAAGTGTGTGTGTTCACAGATCGCGGGCTCCCTATGAGTGAATTCAAAACAGGATTTTTTATTTTCATTTGCGCACTTACACGTGAGGTTCCATATATGCTTTTTACCTCCCAAAAGTACCTATTTATGTTAAACTACATCATAGCCCTATAAACAAATATATATATATATATATATATATATATGTGTGTATATATATATATATACATACATACAAATATATGTATATATATATATATATATATATGTATATATATATATATATATATATATATATATATATATATATATATATATATATGCCGCCTGCCCCCTATCATCACCCAACCCCATGCTATGCAACACCTCCCCTGGGTTACTTAAAAAAAAAAAACTTTTGGGGTCCACATGGACCCCCCCGGGGACCACCACCTTCTGTGGCTACCTAATAAAAATTGTTGGGGGTCACACGATTTTGGCCCCTGGAACCCATTCCCTCATGGCCTGGCCACATCGTCCTTGGTGCCCTGGCCCCACCCAGGGCACCCAGTAGTGATTGATGGAGACTGCAGGGGAAGCCTCAGGCCCCCCCAAGGACCCAACCGGCTCCCCACCACCTGCGGGAGCCGGGATTGCTCCCACACTAAAGGAGATGCTGAAAATGCTCCCTACGTGCGGGAGCAATGTTTTCATCTCTTTCCCTGCCAGCATGACAGCAGGCAGGAAAAGAGAAGAAAACTCCGCTCCCAGCAAGCTGAAGCTGTAGTAATGCTCCCACTTACTGGGAGCGGAGTTATGTTTGCTTTTGCTTGGCGTGAGCTGTCGGGTTCCACCAAGCAAATGCAAACAGCTACCTCCCGAGGGTGGGCACCTCAGGAGAATGCAGGGGCCAGTCTTGGGGGGGTGACGGTTGTCAGGACCTTGTATAGCTCCAGGAGGGGGACCTTGTGGCCTCCTCCATAATTTTTTTTAATGTTTATGGCCTTGGGGAGGTTGTGGTCCCCAGGGCCAGGGGGGCTCCATGATGGCCCCCCCATTTTAAAGAAAAATGTAGCCCCATGGAGGTAGTGGTCCCCAGGGCCCAGAGAGGTCTGTGCAGCCCGTGCATAATTTATTTTATGCCTGGGAGGTGGTGGTCCCCAGGGTGGGGGTCTGTTCAGCCCCCCTGCATAACTATAATGTTGTTGCCCTGGGAAGATGGTGGTCCCCGGGGCCCGGGGGGGTCCATATGGTCCCCTTACAAAAGTAACATGTTGTTGCTCCAGGAAAGTGGTGGTTCCCGAGGCCCGTAGAGATCCGCACGGCCTTCCCGATAGTAGGTTTCTCAACCCGGGGAGGTGATGGTCTCCCATTTTTGCAAAATCTCTGCAAAATCCATGGATCCAGCCACGGATTTCTCTGTGATTTAAAAAAATATTTTTTAACTCTGGCGGGATCCCAGGGAAACCCCTGGACCCAGTCTAGGGAGTTAGGGTATACATACCCTGCTCCCTTTTCTTTTTGTTTATGTTTTTTTTTTTAGATGGAGCCAAAGCCCAAAATGGCTACCAACACTTATTGTTTGAAGTGTTGGCAGCCAATCAGGTATCAGCAGGAGATCTCCCTGGATCCACGGCCCTAGATTTACAAATGTATTTTCCCTTTAATATCTTGAAAACTACTGAACAGATTTACACCAAATAAAAAAAAGCATGATCTGCGGCCCAAAACCTACCTTTTTTGCTAAATTTGGTGTAATTCTGTCCAGCGGTTCGGGCTGCAGATTTGTCTGAAGAGTCTATTGAAATTAACATGGGACACACACATTTTCAGACAAACGTTCCATGCACAACAGGACCCTAGAGGTTACATTTTGGGAAAAGTTTTGTGAAGATTCATCAAACTGTGCCAAAGATATAGGCAAGTCAAAAAACGCTTTTTCTATGGAAATTATGCCCTGTCTATAAATAACTACTGGCAACTACCAGTAGGTAAAATATATAAATGGTATGGTTCAGGGTCCGACACAGTCCCTCTGGTTTGTAATACCCATATTTATTATATAGGGTGGGTCACCAGTTGAGGTTTGGACCAATTTCTCCAAAAGATTAAAGGTTTAATATGAAAAAGAGGTAGGTTGATCCACCATCATTAATTATAAAGACAAAGTTTCTTGATACAGAAGTGATGATTTTTAATGCAGCAAAACATTTCTTCGAATATGTAAATACAACAGTTTTCGCTTAGTTGATCCAAGTTCTTCTTTACAAGAGATTTCAGACAGCAGCTTCTTTCTCCTCCTACATGGCGGTAAGCCTTGGGCTTTCTCAAGGCTGCAAAGATAAATAGCACCTATTACTAATTAAACCCTTGGAGATTGTTTAAGAGAGCGTGACCATCACCTAAGTGTGATAGTATACAGGTGAAAGAGTCATTAACCAGTGACATTAAAGTAGTCAGGTGCGAAGTAATTAGTCCAGTGACAGCCACTAGTGTTTGTCCACAGTTTAGTGCTACAAAGATTTTCATGGTGCAATAATCTAAGTCGCAGACACCTGCGTGGATTAGTAAAACGGCAAAGATTGTCTTGTAGAGTGTAAATGGATACGATAAAGTAAACATTAGAGAGTACTAGTTAAGTGGTGCTCGCAGATAGAAGATTATGGATAAGATCTAAGATAATATCAAAATTATTCTGAAAATAGGATTGCCAAAGAGTGAGAATTGTAGACCCTTGGTTGCATGCATAGTAGCCTGAAGGTGCTGATTTAGGACAGAGTGAAATACCTTTTGTTTTGATCAGTCGAAAAGATCCTTTTCATGTTATCCAGAGTACTTTTCAACAGTAATTTCAAACATTGCACATCCAGGTAATGTATAAATTCAATTCATATATAAGTCCTCCTCTTTCCCAAAAACAAGAAATCAAATACACTCTGCTACATAATTGATAAAGCGAATATAATTGCATATAAAGTGACAGACCAATGCGTTTCAAACCTCTTGCTAGTCTTCCTCAAGGTGATAGTGTGAGCATTAGTCTGCCACTTTCTGTGATTAAATTTGGTTTAGCAAACATAGACCAGAGTGCCATTGATTTCTTTTTTTTTTAGAAAGAGAAGGAATTTTATAACTCCCCTCTTGACAATGGATTGTTTATGACCTCATATATTACATCACTGATGACCGTCAGCATCATTGATAACATCACAGATGCAATCTGAAACTACATTGTTGGTGACAAAACTCTGCATGGCGAGGGCACGAGTCATAGTTACTTGAAATAAATACAACTGGTGAATTTCAGTTTTTTTCATCTATCTAGAACGTCACTTTAGTCTTCATGCTTTTTTAGTTAATTTCTGAGATTTATTTCAATGCAAAGTGACATATTATTATCATATCTAATGTTGGCAGGCCGATCCTTGGGAAGTAAACTTACAAGGGGACGCGTATAGGTTGATGAACCTTTTGATTCGTATAGAGTGTTCTGACCATAGTTTTCGATACAGAATCAGAAATCAATACACAATAGCCAATAACAATTAATCAATTGAAAAGTCAATGGAGTCAGTAATTTTCAGACACCATGACTTTTCAGTCATGAATAACCACACCTTTAGGTATAAGTTTAGTAATTTTATTCCCTATTCGTTAACAATGCTAAGTCATGAAGTTTTAATCATCAACTCTTATTCAAATCTATTCTAATAATACTTGTTAATCAGCAAGTCGCAGAGCACGTGATCTAATCAAAGCTTGAATCAAAAGACATTCTTAAGCATCAACATAAAACGTTAACAAAACCCAATTCAATAAGTCCAAGACTTCCATTAAGTTCAGCAATATAGTTTGTCAACCATTTGTCCCTGTAATTTGTCAGTCGTCATGTAAGTAAGCTTAACTAACTCTAATTAGCATCAGCATGTGGGGATTTATGCAAAACAATTTAGAACACAAATTTGGAAAACATCTACCTAAAGAAAGAACTAAGTCAGCGCAGTCGGTACCTGGAAAGAAAAGGCATAAAAATGCAAATCAGTCATTGTCATATCTACCTATCCACGGTATGGGTCAGCAAGCAGAATCAGTTTTCGTCCTCAGGTCATCAGCCGATCAGCAACACGTCAGAGAGTATGAGCCCAATGACAGAATCTCAAATCTCATTTTCTCAGTATCGCAGCAATACAGGACAAGTCGAAAGTCTTTTCCCTCGGTCATGTTGTTATATCAAAGTTCCCCAAACCATTCCCCAATTTCCAATTGGTCAATTAATCGTACGTTATTACTCTACCCAATAATTCCCTTTTACCAAATCTATGAATTCTAATATTTTACAGTTCACATGTCGTTGATTGGTCAGCTTTACGATGTTCTCATCATCCGGCTCGTCAGGTATCGAAATTGTTGCATCTTCGTCTCCAGTCAGTGTCTTCATTGTTTGCGTCCTGGGAAAGTACATCTCATGCACATTACACACTATTAGATACATTGCTATAGACATCATCTCCTGCCCGTCGGTTTTCACAGAAAGCTTCTGCTAAGAATTTTATTAAAACAATGAGCATTTCACAGTTGGTTCACCCTGTCAGCATTTTTCATTAGATGCTAGGAAATACAGCTTCTGCATGAGGCCTGGCAAAACTAGGCCAAGACACTCGCTAAGTTAAGGCCTACAATTAATAAGCAAGAGCATAATTCACAACACTTAATATGACATATCACTACATTAATCTAATATATTTCCAATATTTCACATAGAATAATAATTAATTAGTACATTTCATGAACACCGGGGGCCAATTTCCGAGGTCACAATTTCAAACGTGCACATTATATTCTACGGTATTCATTTTTCTACATAAGCCATTATTCAAAATACATAAACATTTACTAAAAAGTTCTAATTAAGACATCTGCGTTAGCACTAACTATAACGCCAATTTAACCTTTGTTTTATTCCAGTGAATATATATATAGATATATATGTATAGAGAGAGAGGTGTCCTATAAATATATACTAACAGATCTTGCAATATGCAACAGACTGCATTATTGCACAAAATCAACCCTTCAGTAATACACCCTCCTTTCTCACGCACCTTAAGAACACAGATAGCTTATCTTTTCTGTAGCACATATTCATCTTAATTTCTGGGGAACACGTTTGCTGCGTGAAATGTGATGCAAGACATCAAGATTCACACTGCCATCCTCCTTCACGATGAGACTGTACCATATGCTTTTGTTCAATGCTCTAGACGGTCTCCATCCTCTAACGCGGTCTCAACATCCAGAAATACATTACTACCATCCTTTTCATGTCGACCGAAAATTCCAAACTTAACCACACTGGCATCCCTTTAACCTGATCACATGGTTTATTCCAGCAAATCAATTGCTCTACACGAATTTCAACCCTGGTAAGTTTGACTCTACCGTCGGTAATGTGACAGGTCTTTCTCTTTATTACCTCACCATACGGTCAATTTTGTGATTAAGGTCTACCCTCCATACAGTTTTATGTCTGTTCTTCAACCACCAAGGATACCACCTTAAACCTGGCATGTGATCACCTGGTAATTAGAACGGCACGCAGACCACTGCTGGGCATGTGGTAGTACAGTATGACAACAACATTGCTTGAAGAGCCTTCCTCCAACTCCAACCACTATTATGTATCAATGGAATAGTACCCCTAGTGACCTTGTTAAACACTTCCACTTGTTAGTGTGCTTCTGAGTGAAAAATCAGAACAGCTTATTAACTATGCCCTTGTGTTTAAAATATTCCTGATGCGAGCAGTACAAAACTGAGGTACTACCCAACCCAACACTCTCGTGTAACATTAGTTAAAAACTTGATTGTAGTGTGCAAACGTACCTTACCAACCAATATGCTCTATGGCCACTCCGAGAAATAGTCTATAAAAACAATACCAAAAACCTCTAATTGTTGAGATACAAAAACATTAGTTCACTGAGGACTTATTTTAGACCATAAATGACAATTTTGGTGGCTGTAGGTATCATCAGCAATAGAGACACATAACTTGTGGAGAATACACAAGCAAGGCCAATGTTGATATCGTCAATACATTCATTAGGTTATAGTTACTGAAAGTATGTGTTCATGCATTGATAGCAATGACACGATCAAAAAGAGGTGATCATGCAGTGCAGCAAACATGACAGTTCCAAGCATGTATACAGAATAAACATCAAAAGACTCTAGACTTAAAGGAATTTAAGGACAAATGTCGTCAAATGAGTCTAATTGTGTTATATTTGAAAATGTTTTGACCGCGGATCATCATGAGAACATATATAATTTGGAAGAGCTTGATGAGGTATGACGAGCTGTATTCGCTAGACCTGCTGCTAGATATTGTGTCCCTTGCTTGTACCTTAACCTTATAATCTAACAATTGGTAAAGTATAGCATAAACAGGGATCTTCAGATGATTCTATTCTGCTCCGACGGGGGCCCAAACTACATACCCTAGGACACTCTGTTGCAAGGAGGATCGGGAGACCATCACACCCTAAAGGCATCCTTGATTTCCGCTGTATAGGACACAATTCTATTCTGCTCCAACCAGAGCCAGTGGGGGTCTGAACTACATCCTCCCAAGAGAGTCTGTCACCAGGAAATGGATAGACAATTGCTCACTAAAGGGGCCATTCATTCCCACGAAGCAGGATGCACCAGGGCCAAGAGCAGGCCCATCTGTGCTGGAATAGGCTGGGTTGAAACACCCTTCTTCGGCGTTCAGCCTTTTGAAGAGTAATCCCTTTTATATTGCTACATCGCCTTATTGCCAAGGATCATGGCTAAGAGGAAATCTAAGGATCTAGTTAATTCAAATACTATATTAAGGTTTTTGCTGAATGCCATTGGGATGATTGACCAAGAAATTGAGTCTGTTGAGGAAAGACTTTCTACCACAATTAAGCCGGTTCCCAACAAAATTTCTTGCAAACCCAAAGACAAATCGGGCAGCATTAAGGCTACCCCTTCACTGCCTGCCCTAAACGTGTCTCTGAAGGCAAAAGGCAGTGGCCAGTCACATTGCTTTTTTGATCTTACACAGATCCCTGGTGATACAGTTTGATTTTAGGACTTGTGAGAAACTGTGATATGGTTTGTTACGCCGCTCCGGCTAAAAATAAAAAGAATATTAAATATATCCAGTGGGGGAAAGGGAAAGCAGCTCCTAAAGTAGTGGGTCTGGCTAATCAGGATGGCATGCCTAAACCATTTAAGAATAGCGAGGGGGTGAAGGATGTTACATTAATTAATTAATTCATTGTAGACCGGAATTCTTATAGTGTCGGTTTACAAACTTTTTGGATCACATCATTAACAGACTGAACTCTATTGAACTGCAACTAATGGAATTAAAGCCAACTCCAGCACATGTCGCTATACCTACTAAATGTGATACCTCAACATCAATCCCAGGGCTTGGATTGATTCTTGTCTTACAAGCACTGCCATCAGTAGTCAGTGCATTGATATTGCTGCAGTGCCGAGAAATCCCAGCTATTATCTCAAACTAAATGGTGGATTTTGCGCCTTAGGCCACTGGATCGACACAATATAGATTTGAGAGGATGTCTAGGATGTATGTCATAATAAACATCAATAAACAAGAAATCAATAATCTAATCACTATACAATAACCACACCAGTTTATTAAGAAGGATTCTAAGTTTATTTCCCTATATTACGAACGCTAAAGTCACAAAAATAATTCTCAAAACAAATGATAAGCATATAGAATCATCAACGGCTGATTAGAACACCTTATATATCTAAGTTTAATCAAAGCAAGTAAACAAATGATCTCAAGTATTATAAAGCAACTTAATAACACCAATATTTGCAACAGTGAAATAAAATACATTTGAGCAATAGATCAAGGAACGTCAATATAAATCATGAGCATGTAAAGACAAATTCACTCACTAACTAGCATTAACATGTTGGGCTTCATGGAAAAAGAATTTAGAAACACAAATTTAGAAAAATATACTTGCATGGGTTATAGCAAAAAGTATTATCACTATGCAACAAATAGTTTATGAGTTGCAGCTGGTACCTGTAAAACAAAAGACACATATAACAATACACAATTTATACATTACCCATAGAACAACAATATGTAGATCACTTCAGCAAGGGGACACCATCAGTAGGATGATCTATAAATCCCTCAAGCCTACATAACAGATTTATCCCTGGAAAATCTCGTACGGTCTGGTCTGCATCTACAGCTAACCCAGCTCTCTCCCAAGATCGACAATGAACAGGAAAATCAGAATCAGAATACCAAAGAATAGGTGACAGAACATTATATTTATTTCCACAAAACTCATGATTGGTCAAGACATGGGGTGTTATACAATTCAGCCAATAAAACCAAAGTTAGATAACTAAAAGTTACACATTCATAATACACTGAATTTTCATTCGTCAACATTTCATTTACGTAATCATTAGCTAGACTAAATTTATAACAATTTCTTCTACCCTTCCGTCTCGTCTGTGGATCCATTGTTCCATCTCAAGACTTCACTCTCAGGAAGAAACGTCTTACAATGTAACATCTACTTCCATCCTCGAGGAAGAAACCACACATTAGTGACAATTTCTAAACAGTAGAACAGTCAAACTCGAGCAATGACCTAATAAATCTGACCTTGTAAGACATAACACAAAATCCTTCTATGTGTAGCTGTCTACATGTCTATAAGCCATATTCACACTCTTTTAAGTAAGCATTGAGCAATGGAAAACAACTGCAATTTTAGCTAAAGTTAGCCTAAGTAGAAAACAAAATGAATTATGGTGGCCATTTACAAAAGTCACCCGTTTTTCACATATTAGTTTATCAATGATCAGTACATTGTTCATTTATAAAATCATCAGTAAAATTTCCACTCATGCAAAATGGCATATGCTGTGAATATCCCTGTTTTAGGCCCACTATCAGGAAGCAACATCACAATCGTTCCCTCAACTTCTCCCCCAAAGACCAATCAAATATTACATCTTCCACAGGAGGCCACTCCATTCACCTTTTCATGAAAAGGGTTCCAAGGCGTAGACCATCCCAAATTGAGAGGTACGATCAGCTGCTAAACAAGGTGGTCCACTGACATTTAGGAAGGACAGGGGCTAGATATACACCTCATGACAAGGTGTAGCAGATTGAAAGGGTCAGAAATACTCTAAAAATGGACAAGAATGATTGTATTGTGATTAATTTCAGGAATATATACCAGGAATGCTCCAAGACCTGTTAAATAGGATAACTTTCACCTCAGTAAATGACAGCAGAGTTGTAGCCCTCCCTTTAGGTTAGTTTTATCACCTTGTACAGCAACTGTCAAGGTCAGTTAATGCTCATAACATCCAAAGGGAATGTGATTGTGTCTTATTTTGCTCTCCTAGTTAAAACAGATATGCAGCATTAACTCATTGTGAAGCTCAGGGTTGACAATTGAGCTTGACTATCCCTTCCTATTTAAAGAATAGCAAACTTGTTGGGGCTATACCTCAGAGGATTGATACCTGAATCAGTGGCTTTGTATGTGATTTATTCACTCCTTCAGTATCTGATGCCACTGGTCTGAGGCCAGCACCCGATGCCACTGGTTTGAATATGCATCTTTTCAGGGTGGTCAAACATCAACTTGCTTACCCTGTGATGAAGTCTTGCTTAAAGAGACTGTTTTTCAGGTCCTTCCATAAATTGAGAAAGTATGGAGCCTAGTCCATTTTGACTAGAGTGGTGTTCCAGATCCTAATAAAATGCCTGGTATCTCATATTCCTACATATTCTTTATCACCTCTGGCTATGTTGTTGTTGTGTGTTGTGTGTGCTCCACTAGAGATTTTAATTTTTGGTGTCAGGTACAGTGGAATGTCAGAGTTGACTTTGTTGTAGACAATACAAAAGTTCAGAACAAAAGGTACTGAGCAAAATGCAGGCAGGCAATGCACGCCAGTGGAGGTTTTTAATGGTCAGTGTGCTTTGGTCATTCTTGTGAAGACTTGTTGCTGCTGGAGAATTCCCTTTGTCAGAAATGGATTATCTAATTGGCAGTCAGTTTACACCCTGTCCAAGTAAGGACCCTCGCTTTAGTCAGGGTATGGGAGATACACAGCTCAAATAACCCATGCTCACCCCCTTGGTAGCTTGGCACAAGACGTCAGGCTTATCTCAGAGGCAATTGCCCAAACTCAAGTCCTCTTTAAGTTTCTCATCACTTCTAGCCAAGCGCCATTCTCCTATATTGTGTCTCCAACTGGCTACCTGAGGGGCCTTTGGGCTCAACCAGTTCACAGCCAGCTACTTCTTTGTTAGAAGGACAGTGAAGTAGACACATTTCCTTTTGATTTAATGTTTGGATTTACTATCTCCCATCCACAGCAGACATGTTTGTGGGACTGCACATAACTCCAGGTAGAGCCCATCTTTGCAGCTGCCCACCACCTGATGCTGCCTGTATCAAGGGTAGTCCCATGTCAGGTGAAAGTATGTGGCACCTGTCTGTTGTCACTTAGGACAGTTCGGGGTTTTGTAGGATCTACATTGCGGAGCATCCCGGAGTGACATACGTACTATATATGAAATAAAACTTTATCAAATGAAACCTGACATTGCTGGTGGCAGATTGTATTAGTGCCACAGAGTCCTCCCATTGTCTTTCACAAAAGACATCACAATTCACCTCCTGCTTTGCTCTAGTCTTCAGCTGGAGTTTCTCTATATCTGCTTCCAGTGCCGAGTACTCCCTTGCTCCATCTGTCTGTAGGAATACATTTAGTATATGATTTACACAGGATTGGACATTACTGCTTGACAAACTTTTATCATACCTTTCACATTTTGCACAGACAGACCAAAAAAAACCTGTAATCCTCTTTTTCTCAAGCGCTTATCAAAGACTATATAAAAGACTTCTTGCATCCTATTTTCTAGTGGTAGAAATGGTTCAGTCTTGAGAGGAGCATACTTGAGACATGAAAATCCCTTTCTAACGCATCCGCTGAGCACTGAAGAGCTCATAGAAAGTAAAGAGTCCCTTTTAGTCACTGTACTTTCACGTTGTTAGATGGAGAACTGAAAACTCTTTCTGTAAACAATAAATTAATGTTGTCAACGAACCCAATATTCAACCAAAAGTGCCATCATAATTTGAAATAAGCCAAGAAAATGTTCTGCCCACTTTCTCTGAAAATATTTCCACTTCATCAGAGAATAGGCTTCACTCTCTGGATCTGAAGAGTTGCCTCAAATTTTACTTGGACATAACAAAAGATGTCCTCCCATTGTTTGCATCATAGTCACAAACTTATAAAGGCCAAGCTTTAGCAAAACATGGTTTGATGCATAGGTTGTCAGCTTATACAACACCCTATCAAGATAAAACTGGAAGACCACCCATCGATGGAAAGGTGAGGACACACTTCATGAGATCAGTGGCCACCAAGGCACCACTTTCTGCAGGTATGGCACTGAGAGACATATAGAAAGTGTCTGCACGGGCCATGAATCATAACCCTTTTATTATGTTATGTTAAAAAATGTATAGAGTGCAAGGTCTCATGCCACTAAACACTTTTTCCTGGATGTGTGAGGACTCGCCATGGAAGTCTGTGGCAGCAAGGTTTACTTTACTTAACTCCATATGTCTGCATCTTGATAGTATATATATCTTCAAGGTATGTAGATGTGGAGGTAAGAGTAGCAAATCTATACCTATCCGTATGCTCTCACCTTCTTGATTTTTTAGTCCTACATATTTTGCCCATAAAGTTTTGGTAGCATGATGTTTTCTGCAGTCATTATTTCCATATACAACCTCTAGTCTCATCTTGAGGCATAGTTCAAGAATAGTTTAACTGTTTCTTCTCTGTGTGACTTACAAAGCGCCAAACAAGGTACAAAGCACTGGAATTTTACAGAAAGTAGTGAAGACGAAGGAGAAAAGGGATGATTAGGGAGACAGCAATGAGGATTAACAGGTGCATAGGTGTCTGCCTGATGTCTACCATAGGTTTTGTAATGGGAGGCTACACCTTCAGTACAAAATACTATACAAAAACAGAATTTAAAACTGTGTATGTGGGCTGTATAGTGCAGTACACATGCAAAGTTTGGAAATTATGGGGAATTAAAAACATTTTGCATAGTATTTTGTACTGAAGGGAAAGCCTTCCAGTACAAAAACCTATGTTAGACATCAGGAAGATACCTTTGCACTATGGTGTTTGTTGCCAGCATTGGGGATGACAGCCACAGCACCATATCAGGATAGTGTGCCATAGTGGATATGGCACACTATCCTGCTCTTGCCTACTAACGCAATGCATGGCAGCAACTTTGGTTGCTGGGCTACGGTGTGTTAAAATTTAGTAAATCTGCCTCTTTGTGTCTGTTTTGATGGCTTGAAGTACCGCACCAACATTAAAATGAAAGGCACATCTAGAACTCAAATTTTCACTTGTGGGTGGAATAACGCACTTACAAAACAGAAAAATCTTAATAAGACAGCTCTATTTTCCATTTGCCGTTTGTCAAAAACTACTATTTACAGCATCAAATGAAGCATCAATAATAGCCATGGTGGCTAACGGTCATCCTACTAGATGGACTTAACTTGATTTTTCTAATCCTCTAGCAGCTCCTGAAAGAATGGAGCAATGTCTTTTCATAATTTTCTATCATAACACCTGAGAATGCTCTGACCATTAGCCGTTTTAAATGAGGTTTCAGCAAAAATGTCTATTCTCCTCCTCAGGGCATCTGCTTATCTTCCTTACCAGACTAGGAGCTCCAGCATAGGCAAGTCTGTTTCCCATACTTTATAAAATGCCCTGGGGTCCTTTCCACCTCTTCACATAGCTCTTGGAACCATTTCTTATTTCTTAGTTATAATTCACTTTTGATTTGCAAAGCATAATGAGAACTGTACAAATGTAAATCTTGATAGGGTGCCATGCATTCTATCTGCCACTAGATACCAGGTTAACAGTGCTTATTTATCAGTTTGTTGACCAACATCTCTCTAATCCTGATTCTCTTAATGGTCTTTCTGATCTTGCAACAATCTTGCAGTCCTTCAGGTGTTCCAAGGGAATCCCACACTGGAGCTAATTTACTGTAGTGTTGTATTTTAAGAAGCCTCCTGACCTCATACCATTACTTGCTTCACAGCCACATGTAGTTTTTTCAATGTATTTAAAAAAAATATTTTGGGGAAGCAAATTTATATAAAAAATGTCTCCATATATATTTACCCATATTTCCTACAGTACCACTCCACATTTGGAGCCTCCTGGATAGGCAATTAAGACTTTACAGTTTTTCAATAGAAAATCCCAACAATAGGACTGAATTTCAAGTAAATCCTCTGTTATTGAGGCATTTCCTATTTTTTTCAGAGACCGACAAAAACCTTTAAAGACCCATATAACACTGTTGGTTTTACCCTGTATTCATGAAATTCCATGTTAACTTAATGGATATACAATGAAACTACCAGGTTACTTTTGGCAGTATATACAGTTTCATAAGGTGCACACACTCATATACTGGTAAAGTAATACTTATCCCTTTTTTAAAGTTAATGTCTATTTTGCTACTATCATTTTGAATATTGTGTTCAACTAATTCCGAGATGCCCTAAGTCTTTGCAGGCACTGCTGCCTCTTGCATCTATATTCCTTATTATTATTTCTGACTTTGCTCAATTCACTAAATAACCACATTTTCATAAAGGTATTTCCACACTTTTTGGGAGGGTTTTGCCAGATCAGCAAACAATATCATGACATCTACATATAATGCCACTTTATTTTGAAAGAGCCATTAGCTGAAGCAAGTAATATCTGTCTCTGCTATTACATACTGTGCTAATAGTTCTCTCTACATATGGATCAAACTTTAACAGGGAAAAATGGCATCCTTGTCCAGTACCCCCAGAAATCTTACTGACTCATGTCAAATGTCCTTTCACTAAAATTCCAGCTGCTAGGCCTTTTTATATAGCTTGCAATTTGGTAAAACTATCATATATCCCTATTGTTGCCAATACGTCCCAGAGAGAGGCTCACTTAACCCTATCAAAGGCCTTGGCTGCATCTAATGTTATTATTGCCAGAGGTTTGTTTCTATATTCTGCCAAGTCACTGGTTCCTGTTATTGTACGAGCTAACTCAAAAATTTGTTTCCCAGAATTAAACCTTTCCAGTCCTCAATAACTAAATTTGTTAGCCCTCTTGTCAATCTGGATCATACTACTCCAGAAAATATTTTCTTATCACTATTAACCAGTGCTACAAACTGATAGGATTCACACATCTTCAGGTCTCTGCTGGTTTCTAGATTTGGCTTCAAAATGTATTGAAATAGGGTGCTTCACACCCTGATCTGAGGTGTGGCTCCCCTTCTAGTAAAATAGAACTAAAATAAATCTTTACATACAAGAATTATAACCTTCTTGATTTCTTGTATACCTATCCTGGGATGTCAACTAACTGCTGCTTTTTAAGATTGCAAACCTCATCCTCTGTAACAGATTTGTTCAGCTTAGCACTTTTTTCTTCCCTGAGTCTCAGTAAGTTCCATTACTACAGATAGTTTCTTATCCTCCCGGGATCTACTGCTATATTTTACTCATATAATTCATGAAAAAATCAAAAGACAAAGGTTATTTTTATTTATTGGATGTTCCTTCTATATTAAATATTTCTTTATGTTATTTCTACTTCTGCCTGATCTGCTTTCCATGCTAGAAGGGCTCCTGTTTCCTCTGTTACAAAGTGCTGTACTATTTCCCATTTGTGCCTACTTTTCTCCTCAAGGTTTGATCTGAACTTCATTTGTACCTCCTCTGGCATTTTACACAGTGCTCTTCTGCTGGGTTCAGATATATTATGCTGCTGAAACTAATTTTCATCTCTACTTTCTTTTTCTCTTCGTTTTCTTTTTTATTTTACATTACTAGCGTTATCATTCCACTCAAGTAAGCTTTATATAAGTTCCATACTATGCCTAAATTAATGGCGTATAGGTTGAATTTATGCAGTCATGCATTAGCCATCTCAAGTAACAATTTCATGTCCACCATGACACCTTTATTATACCAGAAGAATCTCAAAGATACTGTGGCGTGATCAGAGGCATGGCGGGTAAACTTTCAATATTTATGACACATTGTAACAGTGCTCTGTCTACAAGAAAGAAATCTAACCTAAAGTAATGACCATACTGTTTGTAATGTTTGTAACTCATTTGGGAGCATGCTGGCACTCCCTAAATATTCCTAGATCCTGAATGACACTCAATAAATAACATGGTACTTTACTTTAGGGGTGTTGAGGGTGTGATCAGTAGTTGATCTCTCTCATTCATTATTCAGAAGAGTATTTGCCTCTCTGACAATGATTTCTGGGGCTGTAAAATCTAGTAGGTTCATGATTAAAGTATGTGAGGAAGTGGGATCATCTAAATTTGGCCCATAGTATCCAGCACATATAAATTCCATCTGTTCTTGATTTAATTATTTCAAACCCGGAGGTTGCTTAATCAGAATTGCTACACCCTTATGGCAGTATGACTGGTCTATCCACCTTTTGTTTTTAAATAGAGGTGTGCACTCTATACTAGCGAAATAAGTCTCTTGAGGCTCATTATTTGTGCCTTACAACTACTCAAGTACACCAACATTAGCATTTGTTTTCTTTTTTTTCATTCCTGATCCATTCACATTCCACATAAAGAGAGTTGGTCATATATTATACATTGTATGCAACTTTACCAACTTCTAGATATTTTACTGCTCTGAAAATACCGATCTTGGCGAGATGAGGATAAGCATTTTTGGGGATTTTTCCCACTTGCCCCCTCAACACTAGTGGCACTCTGTGCCATTCAAAGTTTTCGCAGCATCAATTCCAAAATACCTTCCTTCCAAAACCTTCGTATTTTTGTTCATACTATTTTATTCAGCCATTTTTATATTATTAAATCATCAACTTCTGTCAAGTTTCACAGATTACACATTTTATTTCCCCACGTGATTCTTAACATTGCAGGGAACCTCATCTCCTCATATGCTGCTCATTGTTTAAGTTCTTCCTTTCTTTTTCCTAGTTCCCAATCTCTCGCTTTGGTGGTACGGCATATGTCTGATCCAGTTAGAAAGGTTTCGCTGTTTACTTCTAGTGCTTTGGTTTTCAATGCTACCTCTAATATGTGTTCTTTAACTATGTACTTTTGAAAATTATTCAAAATGTTCCTTGTTTTTTGTCACTGATGAGTCTCAAAGGGTCTCAGTGGACTCTTTGCATTTCTATTGCAAGATCCAGTGTTGTATTATTTTATTAACTGCTTTTTGTATCAAGCTTACCACAATTTTTTTTTTATCGCTCCCATCTGCTCTTTCCGATACTCTTCATGAACTCACATTATTTCATGTAAAATAATTTTCAGATTTTCTACAATCGCTCTGTCTTGTGTTTTAATGATGCAAACTCTTGTGTATTTTGTTACAGGTCTTGGCTAGTTGCTTACATAGTGGATTCCAATAATGTAGACCTGGGAGGTAGCTCGCCCAATTTTCGTTTTAATATTAAGCAACCCTCTTGGACCGCCTTTTGATTAGCTTTCGGTATCTAGAATCTGTTTTTGTTCTCCGTTGTTACATCTAGTAGCTTGTGTTCCAGTGCTTTATTAGGTATGGTATCCTACTCTAATCTCTCTATTCTGCTAGAATCTGGAGTTGGTTGGACATGACATGTTTTCAGGGTACGTGTTTTTATTTCCTTCTTAGTTGCTGCCTTCATTTAGTGCCAACATTTTATATTTGTTCTTTGTACTGACTCCAAATGACGTTAAGGCTTTTACTCCTCTCTCAGCTATATTTTCAGATGTGCTTGCTGCTCACTTGTTCTGCCAGTGGCGGCCACTTGAACAGGGGTGGCCGGGCGAGGGAGGTATTAAAAAAATGAAATTAAATTAAAAAAACGTGCCTCTATGTTGGGAGAGATGGTTCCGTCTCTCTCTCCGTCTTCCTCGGACTCCTGGAAGCACAAGGCTTCCAGACTCCCTTCCAATCACGACACTGCTGTCAAGAGCATGACAGCAGCATCGTGATTGGTCTGAGAGCCCTACTTTGGTGCTCAGACAGGGAGTAGGGCCCTGTGCACTTTCTGCTCCCAGCTGATCAATACAGCTGGGTGGAGAAATGCAAAGTGCGCATGACTGTTTGCCTGGCTGACACAGCTGGCCAAAGCGTCATGCGTACTTATGTGCACTCACCACTCCACCTCCATCCCACCTCCAGCCTTGCCCTGCCCTAACCTGGCACCCCGAGGAAAAAGAAAATGATATCAATGTATAAAGCAGTGGGGCCATACTCCTTCGCCTTAGCTGGTTCTGCCGCTTCAATCTGAGACACACCGCTGTGTAAAGTGTCTTTAGCAACTCTGCAAGTCACATCAGATGCCTAAGACCCCTGAGGATTGACTATGTACTTAACTTTTGTTTTCTCACTTGTTTTCACCTTTCATGCCGCCACACTCACAGTGCTGGCATCGGACATTATGCAAACAAGCATTTGCAATGCAATTGGTCTCCCATTTGTTTCAGTGAGAGCTATTGGCGTAAATTCCTAACTGCACTTTTCGTGCCACATAAATTGAAAATGAAAAGTAAAACATTAGTTAACATAAGGAAGCTGATTCAAAGCACCATGGCCGCCATGAGTATGAACTTGAAGGGGAGAAACAAAAGGAAAAAGAAGTTCGCTCACAGTCAAACATATCGGCAATCGTGCAATTATCCATGTAACAGGGACAGTCTGCAAGGTGGTACCAAAACCTCCCCAAGGAGGGACAAACGGAAAGCATTTACCAATGATAACAAAGGATTTTTAAAAGGCAAGCCCACAAACGAGTCAAAGTGATGGGCGTGAGGTGGGCATGGTTATAAGCCCACAATACTAACAACAGGTCAAAACGCTCGCATGCTCGACCTAAAAAAGGATCTGAAGTAGGGATGGTTTTGTTTGCCTTATGTTGCCTTATGTTATGTTTGTTTGTTAAATGCCACCCTTTGAGTTCTTCTCTCAATTTTAGAAGTTTTAGCTTTAATTTCATTCTGTGGGGTACATGTGTAGAAGAAAGTAGACTTATACTGGAAAAAGCTGCGCTGGGCCTCTCACTCTCACTGTATGATCACACAGTTTCTTCACTGGAGAAGAGAGTCTATTTGTAAGGATATGTGGCTACCCCTTTTTTAAATGTTTGCCCTTTGTGACTTGTAGACCTTAATTGATATTAATTAGTTATAGCATTTCATTTACAGTCCTTGTTATTCAAATTGGATTTATAGTTACTCACTAAGCGCTTGCTAAAGTAGCTCTCCAACCAGACCCTTCCGCTTTCAGTTTTGATTTGCGCTTCCAATGCGTCTTCTTGCCTGCAGACATCGAATTGCAAATATCCTGAGCTGTTGGTCTCAGTATCATATCCCTTCACATTCTGAAACTGAGACTAATTTGGGGCTTCCAGCCCTGACGCTGCTTCCTCAGCTTCGTCACAACCTCAGAAGTTGATCAGATAGTAAGATTTGTGACCACAATGTATCTGCTGAGCCGTGTTTGCCCAACCAACCGGTCTCCTGACTAAATCACTCACTCACGGGGGCATTTCAAGCCAGGAGGGGCAAAAAAGCTTACTCGTAAGTTAAGAATGATTGCTTGTGGCATTGGATGCTCACATTTACGGGTTTGGAAAGCAGTCTGTCCATATGAGTACTATTTCAGACATTTTCAGCAATGGTACTTCTGTCCAGCTTGTCAGTCAGTTGCCATGCTTCCTCCATCTCTTCGCCCAAACTTGAGAGATGGTGAGTGGTAGCAATGTCTCGTAAGTGGCTATTGGGCAACCTGAATAGGATGGAAAATTTGGAGGATTATCAGTGCTGGTGGACTCAGAACTTGTGGATGTGGTACTGAAATTGGAGGTTTAGGAAATGTTGTGTAGAAAACATTTGAGTGAATCTAATAAATTTGCCAGAGTTTGAGCATAGGAGGTTGTGGAAAAGATGTAGCTCTAAACACCACATGGGGGGGTGATCTTAATAGGGTAATTAGTTCATGCAAGAGTATTTACGTGTTTCTTCCACCTCTGCTTCACCTTCAGCTGGGAATTATTACATACGAAGATCTTGTTTTGTGAAACATCTTGCTTCAAGTTTGTCCTCCTCTCTGTCACCTGACTTGAAGAAGGTTTTTCTCATGTAAGTTGCTCCAGAAGATCAATATGTCGGGACAGGCATTGCCCTGTTAAGACTCTTGTTGACAAAGATGTTGTTAATGGTGCCATTGTCCTTCACATAGTCATTAATATAGCTGGTGAAAGTTCCATGAAACCATCACTGCTGCTGACGAGGTTGACGCTGGTGAAGAGGTCGTTGACAATGGAGCAAATGATGATTCATTGACAGACAAGTTTGTCACCGTTGGTAAGGCCAGAGATTATGCAGGCGACAATCTGAGCAGTAACTGGCCTGCGGCTGAGAAGGAGCCACTGAAAATATAGGAGCTACACTAGGCTTGTCTTCAGAGCTGAACCCACTTTGCTTTAGCTGGGATCAATCCCAACCTCTTCTACTTTTTAATAGGTGGAGACTCACTGGGGACAGATTCTTTGAATCTTTAGAGCAATACAAAGTATCTTCTCACGATCTCCGGAGCATTTTCAATGACAACGTTTTGTTATTGTCATATTTCTGTGGTTTATGCTGAGGAGGAAGAGGATAAGCACAGCCCAAATGGCGGCCATGTGCATATATTTATTTATCCCTCAGGCTTGACAATGTTAAAGAGTTATTTCCTCCTTTTGAATGCATTTCAGTCACGATAGGAAAGCTATATCGCCCACTATAGTCTCCAAAAAGAAGGAATAAATATGAGCAATGTGTTTGTAACTTGCTGGAGGGGATAGAGAAAGCACCAGGGAATGACAATAACAGAGAAAAAATAAGTGTTATCAGGCAGAAATGTTGAAATGCGTCTTCAGGTTAAAGCTCCTTAAGATTTCCTCCGCTCACTGACACGACGTGTAAAATCTGAAGCTATGGAAGTCTCTCTGACAAACTGAGATCAAACCTTCTCCTTTTCCTGTGCTGGTGCCTAGATGACAGAATGAGGTCACTGCTTTTTAGCGTAACTAGAGGTTTCCAAGCCTGACTACAGGGTATAGTTCAAATGTGGAATCTAAGAAAGATCCAGCGTTGGAGAATAAACAAAATAGTCCTTTCCTTACCTGCCTTGCAAGGAAGGAGTCACCCCTTTAGTGAACATATCAGGTGCTGCTCAGCCAAGTTGTTAGGGTGCCATGCAACTGCATTTTGCACAATATTCGCAGACAATCCCGATAACAGCGGACTCTTTTTAGGCAAATTCTTGTTGTCCTCCCATTCAGGACTTTATCAAAAACGTATCTTGTTTTTTCTGTATGGACTACAGGATAGTGACAGCGCTTTTTAGTAGGGGCTTAAGCTAACTGTAAAACCACAAGAGTGTGCAGTAGCCAGTCCAGAGCGAACAAAACAAATGATATTGATCATACTGAGCTTGCACAAACTATGGAGAAGTAGTGTAAGTGTTGTATGCCCGGCAGTTAACCTCTTTTTTAAGACGGAACATGGTTGGTACTTTGCCATGGTAAACACTAAGAGGCATATTTGCATGCCCCTAGTGCCACTGGAGCATCACTTTTGGCAACCCTCCGGTGGGACTGTGCACTGCACCATATTTACAAGGCAGCACTAAGCCACTTTTTGTGGCTTAACGCTGCCTTGTAAATATGAGCCCCTCCGATGCAGTTTTCTGTGGCAGAGGGGCGTGCAATGGGTGTTGCGGTGGGCGTTCCACGCAACACCCATTGCTTTTGACGCTGCCGCAGATTTCCAAGGAATCGTAATCCTGAGGCAGCGCCAAAAACTAACGTCACCCCATGGGTGGCGTTAGCATGGCGCAACAATGAGAAATACTTTTATTTCTCCACGTTTTTACTCTTTCTATGTGTGTTGCATTCTGCAGCACACATAGAAAGAGCAAAATGCCATTAATTATTGTTTATGTGCAGGAAGGTGTGCTGTCACATAAACAATCATTTAATAATGATGATTTGCTACATCTATGTGTGCTGCATTCTGCACCACACATAGAAGTGCCAAATCGTCATTGTAGATTGTTTATGTGCAGGAAGGAACACCTTCCTGCACATAAACAATCATTCTCTTCACTGCAGACACCCTTGCACTATGGTGAAAGCATGCCTGTGTTGGCAGCTAAATTTAGCTCCAATGCTAGGGGAAATGCAGGGGTGCACTGTATTTATGTAAATAGGGCGCACTCCTGCATTTCAGAACTGACACAGCATGGCACTGCCAATTTTGACGCAGTGCCACGCTTCACCAGTTCCATGTAAATATGACCCTAAGGGCCTTATTTACAAGAATCTGACTCATCTGCTCCAATGCATCAGATTTCTTGGGCTGGCCTACAACCTCCTAACAACGTCATGGATGCGCTGTATTTACAATACAGAGCTCCATGGCGCACATTTTCACAGATGCGTCAGAAATTCTGATGTATCTGTGGCGCTAAACTGATGCATTGCTGAACTAGCATAAACAAAAATGATGCTACTCCAGCAATGCGAGGAGGCCTCCATAGAAAAAGCATTGCATCAATTTTACGCCTGCTCTGAACAGGCTTTAAAATTCTGACATAGTGAAGTCACAGAATGACGCAGTAAAATGTCAATTTCACTGCGTCAGTTTGGCGTGGCTTTTCCCGAGGGAACGTCTACCTTGCATACATTATGGAGCAGGCATAATGTGACGCAAGGCTTTATAAACTGACGCATTGGGCCGATGCATCAGTTTGTAAATGTGGAGCAGTGTAAAGCACTGCTTGTGCCACCATTGCGTAAACAAATGACGCAACGGTGGCACAAAGGCCTTGCAAATGAAGCCCTAAATGATACCTGTAGGGAAGTCAGAAATTAATAAAAAAAATTGCTGCAAGGGGATGCTCAGTAGCAAAGGAGTGGGAACTGAGTTATTTCTTGAGGTCCCTCTTACACAGGCTCTCTATACTTAAGTGGAAGTCTTGACTGGAACATGATTCCCATTGTAATCATAACCATATTTATAGCATCATAGTTCCATCAGAGTTAGGTTCCCCTTTGATATTCTGATTTTCTGCCTCCTTGAACTCTGGATTGCATGGCCCTTCCTGGTGACCTACATGGCAGGCTTCTTTATTGACAAACCTAAGTCTAGGCTGCCTCATTGGCATTCATTTGTTCAGGTCTCTTAGGTCATATTTTCTGCCTCCATCACTAAATAAGCTCTTTATGAGGTCTTGTGACTACAAGAGACATTCTTAACTTCTGTAGGAAGCTGGCTCTTTATATGTTAGACGGAAATAAGGTATATCGTGCAAAGAATCCAGGGGTTCCCTATAGGTGAACAGGGGCTTGCTCTAGCAATCCCAAGGTGCTCTCATAAGGGGTAGTGTGGTCGAGCAGCCTTAGGCTTATCAGAAAGGAGTGTTAGACATTTGCTTCATGTACACAGGCAGTAAATGACACACACAACTCAATAAAGAGATCCAAGCCAATGTATAAAAATAACACTTATCTTTATATAATTTTTGGTGCTAAGATAATCATGATCAGGTAAGTATGTTTCAAGTTACGAATTTATACTGGCTTGAAAAATCAACATTTAGCGCAATTTTTGAAGCCGTAATGCTATCAGTTGGAGGAAAGGCATACACTGCATACAGGTACTTTAAAGTGACTTACAGGACCATTCTTTCGGACTTAAGGTGAGTATGGGGCAAGGTCCAAGGCAGCACCAACAGGTTACCTTGGGAGGCACTGGGGCATCCGGGTGCAGAGGTGCTTTTCAGCGTTGGGTGCCCTAATGTTATCCTTTGGGAAAAGGAACATACACTACATTTGGGCACTTAGCAATGACTTTCAGGACTGTTTTATAAGAATTAAGGTGAGTATAGGGCAAGGTCCAAGGCAGCACCAACAGGTCACTTTGAGAGGCAATGTGACGTCTGGGTGCGGAGGTGCTTTTTAGCGTCAGGTGTCGTAATGTTATACTGTAAGAAAAGAAACATATACTGCATTTGGGTGCTTAGTAATGACTTGCAGTACTGTTCTTCTGCAGTTAAGCTAGGGTGCCCTAATGTTATCCTACGGGGGATGGTCCGGTTAGAAAGATGCTGTGAGCTGGGACTGGGGGACCAGTCTGGCTGAACCAACAGAGGGGGTTCAGGGCACACTATGCTCGGGCACATAGGAACACCTTTGGTCCTCTTCTCCTTGGGCCAGGGCGGCGGGGTGCAGACGTGTCCTGAGGCGCCTGGTTTTATTCACCAGGTCACTTGTGGTAAAGGGGGGCCTGCACAAAGAGGTTGCAGACGGTGTTGAGAAGTCCACCGTTGGCAAACTCAAGGTGGGACTACATCTCTGGAAGGCTGGTTTTGGCAGTCCAGAGTCTCTGCAGTTTTTCTGGGGTGCCTGTGGAAGTGCCTCTGCTACTCCTTGGGAGTTCCTGGGATGGTGGAAGACTGGCAGTCCTCACAGGCTTTTGGAGGCACAGGCAGTTACAGGACAAGTTGTCTTTGACGCAATTGTGAAGTCCAGCAGGCAGGCCAGTGGTGCTGGGGCTAAGTCAGCTGCAGGTCTTTATTTCTTGCTTTTGTGACTCTTCAGGATTCATCTTCTTCTAGGTCAGCAGTATCTGAGTTTCTGGAGCCAGTGGCTCCCCTAACTACTGAATTTAGGGGCCTTAGGGGAATGGGCTAATTACCCCTTGGGTCACTACAGCCCCTATGTGACCACTTCCTTCGGGAAGTGGGCATAACTCTGACCCAGGGTTCCCAGTTCTGCCATCACCAATATGGCAGACTTTAAAATGTTGTGTCTCCATCAGGTAGCTCACCTTAGGGGTGGAACTGGCCTGAAGGTGGGCACACCTCTATGACTACTAATTTTCCCACCTGTCCAGGTGCCAAATGGGACCTTGATCAGGGGTTTCGGCATCTCCTCACCTCTGAGGGAAGCCAGATTCTCAAACCAGACAGTGGGCTCTTTGAAGTCACCTGCCTTGGAATGCTAATTTGCAGATCATCCTGTTGGGAGGGATGTGTAACACCTCTGTCAAAGCAGGCTTTGTTCTTGACAGCCTGAAAGTGGAGGCTCTCACCCCTGGGGGTCAGACACTTGTCTGTTGGTAGCACTCCAGTTAAGACCAGTCGGCCAGATTACTAGTAGTTGGTAGGTTTTTCGGGGGGCACCTCTAAGGTGTCCTCTGGGTGCGCGTTCTAATAAATCCACCACTGGAATAAGTGAGGGTTTAATAATCTGAAATGTTTGATACTAAACATCCCTATTTTCAGTGAAACCATTATAAGGCTTGTGAACTTTGTATTGACCAGTGTCCAGCACATGTACTTAAAATGACTTCCCTGATCACTTACCATGTCTAAGAATTGACAAAGACATATCAGGGGCATATCTTCTCTTGCAGATATGTCCATACATGTTATGTAATGCACCCTGCCTTAGGGCTGGAAGTCTACTGTAGGGGTGACTTACATATATTACATGGAGTGTTAGTGGGCATGACATACAGGCTGTGTGCCATGTCATGTTTTCATTTTTATTTGGACCACAGCCTGCAGTGACAGCCTTCATGAGCTAGGTGAGTGGTCCATTAGCGTGGCACAATATGTTCTGCAGCCCTTGGGGACCTCCGTTGGTACCCATGCATCACGTACCTGGGGTACCATTTATTAGAGACTTACTGAGGTGCCAATGGTATTGCCAATTGGAGACCAATTATGCAGTTTTGGAGAAGGAACGGCACGGGGGACCTGGTTAGAAGCAACTTAGTCACTTCAGTCAAAATTGCATCAAATACCAGACAAAAAGTGGAGGGACTACTGCAACAACAGCCCAGCTCTGAGTAATCACAGCACAGTAATTTGGAGACGCAGGGAAGACGAGGGGATAATCAATACCATGGCCTGCCCAGCTATGAGAGTGGACATTAAATAGTGGAGGCCCACGTGTGGAGTAGTGGTGGTTGGACTGGGGCAAAGAGTGGCACGGCATGACAAATCTCCCCCACTGATTGAACGGTGTTTAAGGTGGGAGAGACACATGAGCTGTGGTTTAGCGATTGGCTAGCCCGCTGGCCACCAGAAAGACCCGTAAATTCTTCTTTACCAGAATTTACTCTGTGATTGGTACACAACACTAGAATGGCCTGGTGATATGGGGAAGGACAAAGGAGGGCGATAGTCCCAGGTCAATAAGATTGTCAACAACATGCAAGCCACCCATGATAGAGACAAGTTGAGTACGAAAACCCTGGACGTTACTCGAAGTGCCACTGAGGGCCATGACCCTCATGAGCCATCCATGTCGGAAATAAAAAGCATGCTCACTGAACTGGTCACCAAGATCGACACTGTTGCGGTGGATGTTACACTACTGCATACAGACTTACGTAAGGTGGTGGAGAGGGTGACAGAGGGCAACATCGGTGTGCTCAACCGTGAGGTGGCTACCCTGAAGGACACTGTCTCCTCCCTCCAGAAGCTTACTATGCGACTTGAGGAACGAGTGGAGGACGCAGAGGGCAAATCCAGCTGGAACAATTTACACTTTGTGGGATTCCTGGAGGGGGCGGAAAGGCAAAATGTGGAACAATTCCTTGAAAAGTGGCTAGACACTGTGGCCCCTTAGGAGAACGTTCCCCTTTTTTCAATATTGGATGCCTCCACAGGGCCCTGATGCCTCCTCTGTGGCCTGGGGCACCGCCTCATCCTATAATTTCCTGTTTTTTCCACTATAAGGATTGATACGTGATTCTGTAGCGGAATAATGGACAGCCACTGTATGATGGACAGCAAATACTGTTTTCCAGACTACACCTACAAGGTTCAGATTCTCAGAAAATCCTTTATGGATGTCAAGAAAAAGATGCAGGACTTGAATCTAAGCTACAGCTTAGTATTCCCAGCAAAACTCAGAGTACTTCATAAAAACAAGGTCCATTTTTTCACCAATCTATAAGAGGCGAGTGAGTAGGTAGACATGGTGTCTCCGCGGACAAAATCCTGTTGGGTCCTGGAAACTGGCAGACCTGCAGCTAGAGGGGGTCCTAGTACAAGGAGACACAACCGGAAACAATTGCGGGGTGGCACCCCATCCCTGGTATCAACAAGCAGAGTTACTGTGCAACCTGATGGCACCCTGGCCACAGAGGGAGACAACATGTCTGGTCAGAGTGCCTTTGGAGAATGGCAAAGTCATCCTGGCTCAGATATGGACACTGCAGAGAATGCTCCACCTTGACAGTGTTGGGACAATGAGTCATCTGTACCGATATGGTCCTAGTTGCCATGGGGGGGAAGTTGTATTAGATGTATGGATGTACAAGGACAACATAGCTTTTGAGATTTGTTTCTAAAGGCTGGACTTATTTTGGCCTTATGTGAAAATCTAACTATCTTGAAGAAATGCTAGATATCCTCCCTAGTGTGTGGGGCTGGCCGGCTCAATAGCCCCACAGGGGTTCATTCGGAGCTCTGACCACTAGAGGCACAGTCTCATAATTTGGCTTGTGATGACCTCTGTCGAAGAGTAATGTTACAAGGACTAGTTTATATAACTGGTTAATAGGGTTCTATCTTGTTCTTACCATCTAACTGGGTCATGGGGTGAGGCCAGTCGGCCTCTAACCCATTCTGGTTCACACGGGATGGGGTTGGGTCACTGCCTGTGGGAATGGGTAAGCTGGGGAATGTTCTTCTTTTGGTTCTTAGTCTACAGATTAAACAGGTGGATCTACTGCTTGTAATGGATTTTGAAAGTGTGCATTTCTCAGGCGTGATGTGCAGGATGGTTTTTCTTGAGACACACCCTAGGTTGCACTTATGGCAGACACTTATACATTAAGATCTTGGAATGTGTGAGGTTTGATCCAGTTGGTTAAGCGTTGCCAGGTACATGCCTACCTCAAGTGCTACCCTGTATCAATAGCAATGCTACAGGAGACTCATATTTGGGGGAGCTGTATTCCTAGTCTCCAAAAACATTTGAGGCCAGCCTTATGCAACTTCTTGTTCTGGCTTTGCCAGGGGGGTATTGATTTGCATAGCCCCTGGGGTCCCATTCCACCAGAAAGGTCATGTGCTGGACCCAGACGGAAGACATGCAGTGGTGTTTGGGACCCTAGATGGCCGTGAAGTATGTTTGACATTGTGGTATGGACTGCCTCCCCATATCTGACGGCAGAGACTCTGCTGGCAGGAGACTGTAATTGTACCCTGGACAGCACGCTGGACCGGGACCCCCCATGACAACGCATAAAACCCCACCTGACTGGACAACTGGTAGATACTATATGAGAACTTCAGTTACATGATCTCTGGCGTCATAGAAAACCCACTCTAAGGGAATACTCCTGTTACACCCCTGCAGCAAACACCTACAGTAGACTGGATTACTGCTTTTTGCCCGAAACACTGTCTCCGCAAATACAAGTTATTGCTTACTTAGCCTGCTACATATCGGATCATTTCCCGCTCTTAGTAACATTGAGTAAAGGATTTCAGCGGCCCGCCGTCACGACATGGCGTTTATGCCCAGAGGCCTTGACTGATGTGTCCTTTGAGAAGACAGTCAGAGATGGACTGAGACACAATACTTCGACGTAAGCTGGGGAACATTCACTACTAGGGGCTGTGACTGGGAGGCGATGAAGGTAGTGATCATGGGGACTCTGCCTGCAGACCACCTATGGTGTTAAGCGCCAGCTCGAGAAAGATATTCTCGAGCATGAAGCCAAGCTCTGGGACTTGGAGAAGCATCTTCCCATGCAGTCACAGAGGGTAGAGGAATGGTAACAAGCTCGACAAGTGCTACTGGATGACTGGCGACGATTGGAAAGCCATGCCTATAAGGCATACAGCCATCATCTGCATGCAGAGGGTGATAAGGCGTGGGCGCTGTTGGCACATCTGCTAAAGCAACACTGACCGTAAGCCTGTCACTGGTGAACGTTGCAGGCAAGAGAGTATGTAAAAAAAAATAGCATTTAACAAGGTGTTCAAGGTACACCTTGGCAGACTCTACGCTTTGCCCAACAATGTGCCCCTAGATACTGGGCCGGCCTTCCTAGACGAGATCACACTTCCACAACTGACAGGGGGTGGCAGGGCCCTGTTAGATGCTCCCCTCACCCGAGAGGAAATACAAGTTGCCATAAAGCACTTAAAGACATAAAAAAAATGCCTGGTTCTGATGGACTCCCGGGCAGAGCTTTTATCAAAAGTATGTTGATATCCTCTCTGAAAAGCTGTTGTTGGTATACGAGGAGGTGGCCGCCTGCAGTTGCCTGCCAGACTCGATGCAGAGGCCTGGGTGGCCTTTATCCCCAAGTTGGATAGAGATCTGGCGGATTGAGCTGCATATAGAGCATTATCGCTTCTAAATGTGGATGTTAAAATACTAGTAGTATCCTGACGGCACACCTGCTTCCTCATTTGGCCTCACTTCATTCATGAGGACCAGTGTGGTTTTATACCCCACCGTAGCACGATGTTTAATCTTCATTGCCTGACCCATATATATCATATCTCCCTACAGTGGAGGGTCCCGGGAGCGTTTGCACTTGTGGACATGGAGGAGGCTTTTGATTCTGTGGATTGGGTGTATCTATGGCAAGTTATGGCTAAGGTGGGCCTTGGCCCGAAATATATTGCCTGGGTTCAGCTTTTGTACAATCACCCATTGACTCGCATGAGATCTGGAGATGTGGCCTCGGAAGCTGTTCAATTGAGACGGGGGATGTGGCAAGGCTGCCCACTGTCCCCCCTTCTGTTTGCTATTGCAATGGAGCCATTGGCAGCACACTTGCGTGTGCTGTTGAGCCTCTGGGGCTTACCCATTGGGGAGACTATGCACTTGGTCTCCTTAGATGCAGATGACATGTTAATCTATGTGCGGCACTCAGAATCTTCAATCCCCGTTCTCTTAAGTGCCTTGAGAAAATCTGGGGAGTGTTCTGGGCTTCGGGTAAGTCTTTGTAAGTCTTACTTGTTCACGATGGGCGCTGTAGCTAGGTAACGGATTGATGCTCTCCAGGCGGTTGGATTACCATGGGGATTTGAGGACCTTTGCTACCTTGGGATCAGATTGGGACATACTGCTGATAAATATTATGATCTCAATCATGGCAGGGTACTGGAGGGATTAAAGACCCCAGTTAAATTTTGGAAAGAGTTGTTGCTTTAATTGATGGACAGAGCAGCCATTACGAAGATGGTTATACTGCCACGGTGCCTATGTGGTTTGCAGATTACCCTGTATGAAATACCTAGATCACACTTTGCACAAGTAGATAGCCTGATTCTAGAGTTGTTATGGGCTAATAGGAGGAAGAGAGTGGATCTGCCTATGCTGCGGCAAACATGGGAATGCAGGGGAATTGAGCTCCCTCCTATGGAACTTTATTATTTTGCCTCCCACCTGCAGCATGCAGTACATTGGCTTGACCCTGATAGCAACTAGGAGAAGAAGCTTTTACAGGAAGCGTGTGAAGAAAATACCCTATCAGCCCTGTTGCTGGTGAACCGGGCGGAGCAGGTCGGGGTCCCTTATATACTGCAACAGGTCTGTAATGTATAGACCTGTACGGTGCCATGCGTGTTGCGATGCAACCCATACTCCAGGGATGTACCAATATGAGATATGCAAGCATTTGTGAGAGTCGTCTCAGACATGTCTATGAAGAAATGGAGAGATGGGGAACGTGAGATAGTGGGAGATCTTTTTCTTGGGAGGAAATTTATCACCCAGCAAGATGCAGTAGACACTCTCCAGTTGGTGCAAGGCCAGTTCCTACAGTATGCAAAAATGGCAGCAACAGCTTGTGGTCTGTGGCCTTGTTTTCCTGACGAACCCCGGCCTTCAGCCACCTTGACTGCATTGTTGTCCCTGGGAGAGGGACGGAGACTGATTTCCAATATTTATAAAGCCCTGAAGGGTGTTATCCCTGTGTTACTCTGACTGCACAGTATAGGTGGAGGACAGTGCTATAGAAAGAGGTTTCAGCCTCAGAGTGGAAACACATGTATGAAGGTGCTAGAACTAGCAGTTCAAATGCGAGATTCAAACTTATACAATATAACTATAAACCAACAGTCATATCTAGCCCCAAATATCCTTCAGCGTGTATACCCTGCATGATCCCCTCGTTGCCCGCAATGTGCTGCGGCGTCGGCTGTCTTCTTTCATATAGTATGGCAATGCAGTGCCCTGGAATCATACTGGAAAAGCATAGTGACGGCCTTGGAGGGAGCCACCACGTGGAAACTGATACATACCCCCAGGGTGATTCTGTTGGGACTGCTTCCTACACCAAAGGGGAAAAACTTAAGCCGCAAATTTATACTGTTGGGACTCCTGTTGGCAAAGTGTTGCAATCAAGTGGCTTAATCCTGTTCCCCCAAGGTATGGGGGCTGGCATACGGACTTCTCCGAATGGGCATGGGCGGAAGAAGTTCGGATGAAACATGTCCGAACAGATGGCAAAACTGGTAGATGACATAGTGGCTTGGATACAGATGTTGCAGTATCTGAGATCACTAAATACTACACCAGATATGCTAGGAGATGGCTAAATTAATTGCGTGTGCCTGGCTCTGTTGTGACTGTGTGCAGCATGAATGACTGGGTAGGAGGGGATACGTGTTAATAAACCTTGAATGTGAAGGGGCCGAAAGTACTAGGAGCACTATGGAGGGTGGGAGGGGAGTTGGGGTTTTCTACCTATTTCACCTGTTTAAAATCATACTACTGGTATTGTCTGAGTTTCTACAGAATATCAATGTAATAATCATATGATGTGCCAATTGTTTGTGGTGTGATACTGCATTAAAATAATAAAAATATAATTATAAAAAGAAGGCAACATGTAGCATAGATAACGTTGATGGCAATCCCTCTGATAACCTTGTCTGCATGAGATATATTTAAACAGATCTTGTAGGACCC
The DNA here is from genome assembly GCF_031143425.1 of Pleurodeles waltl. Lineage (NCBI taxonomy): Eukaryota > Metazoa > Chordata > Amphibia > Caudata > Salamandridae > Pleurodeles > Pleurodeles waltl. The sequence goes on from NC_090445.1 coordinate 786,437,310, forward strand.
CTGATGCAGGTATGTTCCCAAACAAGAGATAAGAAGGCATGCTTGGGGCCGCAATTATATAAACAATTCCCTCAAAAGTACATTATGTTCCTGTCACACGTAAGTGGGAAAGGGACATAATCTCAATACCTACATATATCACTTGTCTTTGACGCTGATAGTGACGCCTTCATAGAGTGGCACTGATGATGTGAAATGAAAACACCTTCCTAACTACAAACATAGCAGCCATCTTGGAAGAAATAATTAAATAAATGTGCTAAAACAGAGCAGGCTGAGTAGGTTAAAAGTCACTAGGTGATGGGGCACAGGCCTGCAAGCCAGAAGGCTAAGCTAAACTCCTCATTCCCATTAAAACTAAACAGGATCCACTACAGCAGGAAGGTTTCTGAGGGCACATAGTGTGGTTGTGGAGCAGCAGCGCCTAGGTAGGGACATTGCCCCATCAAGCCACCTTTGCTGCCTGGCAATTGAGATGGCTTAAGTGCCAAAATAGAAGATAGAAGAAAAGGGCTGGTCTCTTTATTTTGGTTACAGTGCTGGAAAAAACAGAACTGAGGTCCCAAATGTGACTGTGCTGCATGCTTGGAATGTGGACCTTCCTGACTACATGAAGGCAGGACAGTTCTACCTCCAAATGAGGGTGTATGTCTAAGGAAACCATTTCCTTTTATTTTACCTCAGGTAAAGGGGTGCAATGAAAAATTATGTTGGTCAACAAAGCTGCTACATGTATTTTAACCCATTTGTTTTCAAAGATGTTTTATTTATTGTTTGGAAATATGTTATTTCAAGATAAAAAATAAATACAAAGAAAAAGCTACTTGTTATTTCAGTTCTGCATTTTAGGAATCCTCTCAGAACTTATAAATATAGAATATTCCTGCCAACATATCCCACATATGTACAGGAATATTCTACGTTAATGACCATTAATGAAGGCACTACGATGAAGAAGAGAATGCATCATAGGAATCCTCAGTGAGATCCTAAACGTAGAATGCTCCCACCAATTTGTGGGGACACGTAGGCAGGAATATTCTATGTTGATGATTATCAGTCAGGATCCTTCAATTCAGAGCTGTTGCTTAAATGCATGAGCAAAATGGTTATAAATGGAGAGAGTTTTTTCACTCTGTTAAGTGTTGTGGGTTTGCACATGCAAGTGGAAAGGAAGACAATGTTTTTATTCTGTAACGCTCTTTCTGGTGGATACTCTATCTAACTGCAGATGCCTCACCTTTAGAAAATCCCCTGAAGTCAGACTGGATTTGGAAGATTTCAAACAGCAATGCTCCCGTGCACAGGTAGATGGTGCAGTGTAGATCCATGTTGACTTTGTTCTGGCCTGAAAGTGAAGATGAAGCCGCATATAGCACCACCCCTGCACACTAATGTCAGTTTCCTTCAACACTCTGCCTGAACCCTCGGACACAGAGCCCAGCAATAATGGTACTAGTGCGCAGTTTCATAAATTGGTAAATTTTTGATGGAAAAAGAGATCATTCCGTAGAGCAGGGATGCAGGCTAGCAGTGAGAATACTGCAGTTAGATAGGGTTTCCACTAGAAAGAGCATTACCAGAGGTAAGTAACTTTTTTTTCTGATGGATACTTCTAACTGTAGATTCCTGACCTGGAGGGAAGCTCGACACTGCACCCTATCCAGGATGGCTCTAATGAAAGGGAGCATCTGTGAAAGAGTCAGGTGTGACTTCTGCACGTTGATAGTAAACCCCAATGATGTCAGGAGGTTAGCAAGTGCCTGAAGATGTTCTACAGCTGACTGTGGAGAGCCCACCTTCAACTACCTGTTGTTTGGCTAGGGGGTGTGACGCACTCAGTGTATAGTGAATACTCAGGAGTCGGTTATCGGGGAGTTATGTGGGTTTTATTCTCAGACAGCTTTTTGGGATACAGTCTCACTCTTTCTCTGTTCTCTTCTCCTGAGCTTTGGTTCTGTTCCTGTCTTCTTCCTTCTGATCTTTACGGGGTTGTTCTTTGGTTTATCCTTCTCAGTCTTCTCTTTGGCTTCCATCGTCTCACAGGTTCCCCGGGAAAACGCATGCGGAGAGACAGAAAGATACCATGGTAAGTACTTTGAGGTACGTCCCTTTCGTCTAGCACTTTCCCTGTCTTCTCTTGTCGTCCTGTCTTTTTGTTTTCTGCCCTCTGTTTTCCACCTTCTCCCCTTATCTTTTCTTCCTTTGCCTGTTATTCGGTTGGCTCTGCTTTATCTGTCTCTGTCTCCAGCGCCTTTCGTTCCTTACTGCCTAGGAGGCCTCTTCTTCCTATTATCCTCCTTTGCTTCTGTTTCACAGTACCCACAATTCTCCTGTCTTGTCCTATGTAGTTGTTCTTTAACAATCAAAGTGCTCACTGTTCTTGTCTCCTGTGTACTATCTTGTTTATACGTGTTCTAGTTGTTTGTGTAAAGGTGCCAAGGCGCAAAGGTGCAACGGTGCAAAAGGTGCAAAAGGTGCCCAGTACCACCCCCACTCCCCCCTTCCTTTTCCTTTCTTCCCCTCCCGCTTCCTCTATTCCACAGGTCCCACGCACCTGGTAGGGCGACGCTTCTCCAGAACGTGCCAAGTAGTGTATTACAGCGTTACCAGGAATCAGAGGACCCTAACGCTTTCTTCACAAACTTTGAGAGAGTGGCTAGCACGGCCAATTGGCTTGAAGAGAAATGGGGCCAATACATCTCCCCCTTCTCACAGGCCATCTGCAGACTACATACCAGGCTATCAATCCAGGCGGTGTCGTGCCCTACAAAGACCTAAAAAAAAACATCCTGGAAAGGGTTGGATTGGACGTAGAAAACTACCGCACACGGTTCTGCCAAGTGAAGTGGCAACATCAGGAAAATCCCCGGACCCTGTATTACCGAGTCAAACACGCCGCAGGACGATGGTTACATCCCACAGAGAAATCCCAGGAGGAAATGTTTGATACCATAGTCCTGGAACAGTACATAGAAGCCTTGCCCCCCACAACACGTAACTGGGTCCGGCAGCATCCAGGGCTAACTAATGAAACAGCGGTAGATCTTGCTTGCGCCTATATCGTAGAGGCCCGGACTTCCGGGCTACAACCAGTAGACCACCACTCCTTCCTCCGGTACGGACCAGCTCCACCAAGAGTATCACCCATAGACCCCCTCCAATACATGGCCCAGAACGGTTCCCGTCGGCCGCTGTGGCAACGCCCAGTCATCACAATATAGGTCCCCAGTGCTATCAATGTTCTGAATGGGGTCACATTGCCAGGAATTGCCCACATAGGAAGGAAACCGAGGAGCCCATTGAAATTGGTTTGACGAGAGGGAGAGTTATTTGGTTGGGAGGAGAGAAGCCCAGGTATACCCTCTCCGTAGTTGTTAACGGGGTGGAAAGAACCGCATTAATAGACTCAGGATGCAGCCAGAGTGTTATATGGCAACCTCTGGTATTACCCGGGCAGGAAGACCCACACACCCACTTAATCGCCTGTGTGCATGGTGACCAGAGGTATTATCCAGTGGCCCACATACAGTTGAACTGGAGGAATAAAATCGAGACCATAAGAGTGGGGTACTCTCCCGACTAGGCGAAGACATAATCCTTGGAACAGTTATGGAGATTTTCCCGCTCTCCTAGAGTCAGCTGGACGTGAACAAGCCTTGAAGTCCTGGTGGGAGGAGGTTCCTATAGGATCTAATACAGACGATCCAAGACCCACTCGAGCAATCCTAAGCCGAAAGCACAAACGGGAACAGCGGCAGTGGTATGCCCAGAGAACAGAAAAGGGAAATAGACCAGCAAAAGACAATAGAATATACACTATAGCCGGCGAGTTCCGGCAGAAGCAACACGAGGACCCCTCTTTGAAACACGGAAATGAGCGCTTTGCCTCCCCGGGGTTCGTTGTTGAGGCTTCCGGGGTTATTGATGGGCCCCCGTCTGGATGTACACTTCCACGAGTCAGGCCACCGGCCTCTCTCTCCCTCTAGGTCAGCCTGCTTCTTCTCGTCCTTGCGTGTGTTCAGCCCCCTTCTGCTCGTCTTCTTCTCTTCCTCGTTGTGAGTCGGCATCCTCCAGGTCTCCTTCTCCACCTCCCACGATCACGCCCTCAGGTGCTGGCGCTGCCGTATTTTGACCTCTCGTCGGCCCGCGACGGGAGGGAACTCAGCCAATCACAGGGAAGGAGGTCAGGAAGGTCGGGGATAGCAGGGGCAGAGACAGCACAACTCCTGTTCCTGTGCGGGCGAGACGCTCTCAGCCCGTCACAGGGGGAAACTAGGATTTTCGACCTCCAAAGGTGCTTTATGTCCACTGCCGTAATTTTTTGAACACTAGAGCGGCACTAATGAGGCCGAAGAGGAGAATTGCAAATTGGAAATGCTCCTGACCCACCTTGAACAGCAAGTAGCACCTGTGAGACTGCAAGATGGGTAAATTAAAGTAGGCATACAACAGCTCTGTAAGGAAAAGCCTCCTTGGCATGGTTACCCCTTGACTTTTTGCCTTTGCTGATGCCAAGTTATGATTTGAAAGTGTGCTAAGGCCTGCTAACCAGGCCCCAGCACCAGTGTTCTTTCCCTAACCTGTACCTTTGTTTCCACAATTGGCACTCCCTGGCATCCAGGTAAGTCCCTTGTAACTGGTACCCCTGGTACCAAGGGCCCTGATGCCAGGGAAGGTCTCTAAGCGCTGCAGCATTTCTTATGCCACCCTGGGGACCCCTCACTCAGCACAGACACACTGCTTGCCAGCTTGTGTGTGCTGGTGGGGAGAAAATGACTAAGTCGACATGGCACTCCCCTCAGGGTGCCATGCCAACCTTACACTGCCTATGGCATAGATAAGTCACCCCTCTAGCAGGCCTTACAGCCCTAAGGCAGGGTGCACTATACCATAGGTGAGGGCATAGGTGCATGAGCACTATGCCCCTACAGTGTCTAAGCAAAACCTTAGACATTGTAAGTGCAGGGTAGCCATAAGAGTATATGGTCTGGGAGTCTGTCAAACACGAACTCCACAGCACCATAATGGCTACACTGAAAACTGGGAAGTTTGGTATCAAACTTCTCAGCACAATAAATGCACACTGATGCCAGTGTAAATTTTATTGTGAAATACACCCCAGAGGGCATCTTAGAGATGCCCCCTGAAAACATACCCGACTTCCAGTGTGGGCTTACTAGTTTTGCCAGCCTGCCACACACCAGACATGTTGCTGGCCACATGGGGAGAGTGCCTTTGTCACGCTGTGGCTAGTAACAAAGCCTGTACTGGGTGGAGGTGCTTCTCACCTCCCCCTGCAGGAACTGTAACACCTGTCGGTGAGCCTCAAAGGCTCACCCCCTTTGTTACAGCGCCACAGGGCACTCCAGCTAGTGGAGATGCCCGCCTCCTCCGGCCACGGCCCCACTTTTGGCGGCAAGGCCGGAGGAGATAATGAGAAAAACAAGGAGGAGTCACTGGCCAGTCAGGACAACCCCTAAGGTGTCCTGACCTGAGGTGACTCTGACTTTTAGAAATCCTCCATCTTGCAGATGGAGGATTCCCCCAATAGGATTAGGGATGTGCCCCCCTCCCCTCAGGGAGGAGGCACAAAGAGGGTGTTTCCACCCTCAGGGCTAGTAGCCATTGGCTACTTACCCCCCAGACCTAAACACACCCCTAAATTGAGTATTTAGGGGCCCCCAGAACCTAGGAAAACAGATTCCTGCAACCTGAAGACGAAGAAAGACTGCTGACCTGAAAGCCCTGCAGAGAAGACGGATACACCAACTGCTTTGGCCCCAGCCCTACCGGCCTGTCTCCCCACTTCAAGAGAAACTGCAACAGCAACGCGTTCCCCAGGGTCCAGCGACCTCTGAAGCCTCAGAGGACTACCCTGCATCTAAAAGGACCAAGAACTCCAGAGGACAGCGGCTCTGCTCCAAAGAAGAAACAACTTTGCAACAAAGAAACAACTTTTAAAGGACTGCACGTTTCCCGCCGGAAGCGTGAGACTTTCCACTCTTCACCCGACGCCCCCGGCTCGACCTGCGGAGAAACAACACTACAGGGAGGACTCCCCTGCGACTGCGACCCTGTGAGTAGCCAGAGTTGACCCCCCTGAGCCCCCCAGCGACACCTGCAGAGGGAATCCAGAGGCTCTCCCTGACTGCGACTGCCTGCTTCTAAGAACCCGACGCCTGGTAAAGACACTGCACCCGCAGCCCCCAGGACCTGAGGGATCCGACTTCCAGTGCAGGAGCGACCCCCAGGTGGCACTCTCCCTTGCCCAGGTGGTGGCTACCCTGAGGAGCCCCCCCTTGCCTGCCTGCTTAGCTGAAGAGACCCTAGGTCTCCCATTGAACTCCATTGCAAACCCGACGCCTGTTTGCACTCTGCACCCGGCCGCCCCGTGCCGCTGAAGGTGTACTTTTTGTGCTGACTTGTGTGTCCCCCGGTGCCCTACAAAACCCCCCCTGGTCTGCCCTCTGAAGTCACAGGTACCTACCTGCTGGCAGACTGGAACCGGGGCACCCCATTCTCCATTGAAGCCTATGCGTTTTGGGCACCACTTTGACCTCTGCACCTGACCGGCCCTGAGCTGCTGGTGTGGTAACTTTGGGGTTGCCCTGAACCCCCAACGGTGGGCTACCTTGGACCCAACTTTGAACCCTGTAAGTGCTTTACTTACCTGAACAACTAACAAATACTTACCTCCCCCAGGAACTGTTGAAATGTGCAGTGTCTAGTTTTAAAATAGCTTATTGCCATTTTTGCCAAAACTGTACATGCTATTTTGCTGATTCAAAGTTCCTATGATACCTGAGTGAAATACCTTTCATTTAAATTATTGATTGTAAATCTTGAACCTGTGGTTCTTAAAATAAACTATGAAAAGATATTTTTCTATACAAAAACCTATTGGCCTGGAATTGTCTTTGAGTGTGTGTTCCTCGTTTATTGCCTGTGTGTATGTACAACAAATGCTTAACAATACCCTCTGATAAGCCTACTGCTCGACCACACTACCACAAAATAGAGCATTAGAATTATCTCTTTTTGTCACTATCTTACCTCTAAGGGGAACCCATGGACTGTGTGCATGCTATTTCTTGCTTTGAAATAATACATACAGAGCCAACTTCCTACAAGCTCCAAATCCATCATCCAGTTACCTGGATTATGGGCAGAAAGAACTGAACCACCATGAGCCTCCTTAATTTGTCATTCCCAAGAATGCATTCAGAGGGCAGAGGTCTAAGATGGGATGAAGGCCTTCATCCTTCCTTAGCATGAGGAAATCGCAGGAGTAAAAGCCAGTTCCTATTTCCTGGGCCAGGGCCCTCTCTATGGCTCCATTGGCTAAAAACGTCTGCATGTCTTTGAGCAAGATGGACAGGTGCCCTGTTGAATTATGCCCTGATGTCGGAGAGAGGTGTGTTGGGTCTAAAAGGAATGGCAAGGTATAGCTCAGTTGAATGATCTGGAGGACCTACCTGTCGATATAATCTTTTACCATATGGAGGAAATGTCTGATCTTGTCTCCTACAGGGTGATTGTGTGCTACTAATGGTAAACTAAAGCAGCTCGAAAGCTGATGCCGCAGGAAGGGGGACTGGTAAGAGCCTGGGTGTTGTCTGCTTGATCCACGCCCCTAAGCATGAAAGGACTGGTGTGTTTGTTACAGGGCCATTGGGCCTTGGCAGTGCCAGTGGGCCAACCCTGTGAAGTAACCATGAAAGGGGCATAACTGTTGGGGCTACTGTTTTACAGAGGTGAAAAGGCCCAATGAATGTGCTGTGGTCCAGCTTTCTTTAAGTCACTCCAATGCTGAATCAGTCTTCATGCCGAACAGGCAAGGTCCATCAAACAGCATGGCCCTTTAATACACTACCCGAAAAGGCTGGATGATATATTTTGCAATATCCTGACCATTTTGGATAGTTTGGGCCAGGTTTGCCCGAAACTCATTGGTGACTGTCAGCAAGATTTTGCCAACTACGTCTGATAAAGCATAGGTATAACTGACCAGCAAACAGCTCAGATTGACTAACCAGTCTGGCTGAGGAATGCATCTGCTTCCTGAATGCTTCGATTCATTTTGACTATCCCTCTGGGACAGCCACGGGGAGTTAATTGGGATTCACCCTATGGGTGGGAGCCTAAACCACAAACCTTTGGTGTAGAGTGCTGCCTCAAAATGTTGGGCTGCCTAGCATCAGCCTGTGCTGTCAGGCAACCTGCCTATTCACTGGTGGACAAGAACAAGGATTAGACCAAGTGCCCATAAGAGTTTCAATCAGGACGCTATTAAATGGAAGGATGGGTTTGGATGATGTATGTCCAAGTTGCAAAATGTTAGTTTTGGCTTCCACAGTTGGCAGTGATAAATCAATACTTCTGCTGCCCATCTCATTTTTGTAGAAAAAAAAGGCACTCTCTTCCATTAATGGCCCAGTGTCAGGGAAGTGTCCACCCCACTTGCCTCCTGCAAATCTATATATAAATTGTCACCACCATGGTGTTGGGGAGCATAATCCTCCTCATCTCAGTCATCTTCAAAGGCAGGTTGGCTCTGATCAGAGTTTGAACTGAAAAGTTATAGGAGTGATTTGGTGCGGCTCTGAAGCAAAGGCATGGTTCTGTCTTAATCAGATTGGACTGGGGCTTGGTGCGTTAGTATGACTGCAAGACACATCGGACTGGCGGCATTGGTTGCAGTGTCAGTGCCAAGTGGACTAGTGTGAATTTCAATGCTGACTGAAAGTTTCCTCTGGTGTCAGAGCACACCCAAGGCAGGCTCAGGAGGCACAGAAGTCATCAAGGGCAGACCTGCTGGCGGTAACCTGACTGGAGGCTTCCACAAATACCAGGGGCCTAAAAGCATGTTAGAAGGAGTAGGAAGGGTGCCAAAAATCTGCAATGTGACCTCTCTTAATGCCTCATTCTGTTGCAACATTGCTGATGGACCCAGAAACTTGGGATGCATTGGGATTAGTTACAGAATCGGCTCCTCAGCGGGGGACTAGGAGCAAGGACCCTGACATCCTTGCAAATTCTCACACTTACAGTAGTGCGACTGGAACAAATCCCATTTGGGCTTCATGCGCTTTGGCTTTGACTTCGACTTACTGAAAGATTTGACCTGCTGCAAGAGCAACCTCGGGAGGCGCAACTTATGGGGGTCTGTCACAGACAGTCGGTACAGGGTTTAAACCCTATAGTTTTAGAAGCAGACATATTTCCCTTGCAATCTGGAAAAAATAGTTTTTGGAAGAAAAAAAGTTACAACTGAGGAGGAAAAAGTTGAGAATGACCTCCGAATCCGTGTACGAAGGCATAGAAAGAAAAAGACTGATGCTGATGTGCAGTGGTGGTGCTTACATGCAGCTCTGTCGTCACTTCTGGGTGAACAAAGTCAATGCCAAGCCTCTAAGTGCAAACTATTGAACAGGAGCATTCCTTGTTAAAATCTTCTGGATCCAGTTTGACACCTAGGGAATTTTAAAGGTCAGAAATTTGTGGTTAGAAGTATCCACCAGAAATGCAGTGTTTATGAATATTTATGAGGTTCCACTATTGAGAATGATTTGGTCATCTCTCTATGTGAAAACCTCTCTTCTTTCCCTCTATTTCAAGGTCTTGGAAGTTAAAGACTGGCAAATAAGGCAATCTTTTGGACATGGGTCATGTGCAGGAAATGCACACACTTGAAATATACACATTTGCATAAATGTGCATTAAGCTATAGGCTTACCATAGTCCAAAGGAACTTATTGGGCTTTGGAGACTCAGCCAAAACTTCATGCATAGTAGACAAGTTATTTCTTTGGACATTCACTAAAGTTGGTACTCATCCTGTAGTTGGTAAATGATAAAGAAAACAAATATTGTCAGTGCCCCCTTATGGGCAGGTGGAGGATGCATTTGAAACTAGAGCACTACCTGCTATGAACAAATGCTTACTATGAAACGTAATCCATTCATAGCATTTGCTGCTGTAGGTACACATGCTTGGCACTGACTAAACACCAGTATCCTCTCAGCAGTGGTTAGTGGGCTGCTGAGACAAATGAGAATGTGTTCTTGGCACTGTTTGGCCAACCATGGCTTGTTGTTGGGATAGTATATCCAGACAGCACTGTTTAGTGGAGGTGTGCAGTGTTGACCACGTTGATGCCTTACATGTCAGCTATGAGAATGCTACAAAAAAGCCTTTGTAGCCATCTTTGTTGTGTAGAGTGTGCTCTAGGAGGTACAGAGAGCACTCTGTTAGCTTTTACATAGGAGGTTTGATTACCCTGTGCCATCCATTTTGCAATCACTGCTTTGTAAATTGCTTTTTGTTTCTGTGTTTGCATAGGCAAAGAACAAGTGATTAGTCTTCCGGAAGGCTTTTTTCCAGTCACTGCAGTACATGAGTCCCCCTTTAAGTCCAATATCTGTAAAGCCCTTTTCGCAACCAATTCTGATTTTGGAAAAAAAGACTGGCAACTCTATGGAATGATTTAAAAGAACTGGAGAAATCAGCTTGAATAAAAACAATGGATTAGTCTGCAGGCCCAACCTATCCTAATGTATTTGAATATAGGGATCTTCAATAGTGAGTGCATGTAATTTACTAACTTGCCACAAAGAAGTGGTGGCTACAAAGGCTACTTTCTGTGTGAATGAAAGTGAAAGTTGATTGCATGCAGAGGTTCAAATGGTGGTCCCATTAGCTATGTGAGTACTATATTTAAGTTCCACACAGGTGCTGGAGGTATTCTAGGTAGTATAACTAATTTATGACCCTCCATAAAGGCTTCTATTCCTGGCATTCTAACGGAGAAGAACATTCTGTTTTGCCTGTCTGCACTACTGCTGCCAAGTGGGGTGGTTTAGATGGATATGTCAATCCTACTTTTTTTAACTGTAGGAGGTAGGATTTTATATTTTGCACTGTTACCTGTAAAAGGTTCAAGTGATGTGCCACAGAGTAATAGCTGAAGCATTTCCAGTTAGCAGCATAGCATGAATGTGTGGTAGACCTGCGTGCCTCGAGTAGGATTGCCATGCATTCATCTGGAAAATTTAAGTACCTAAACTCTAAGACCTTGGATGTCAAATTGCAAGATCTGGCTTCATGGGGTGGGGATGTCCAATAAGTCCTTTATGTTGAGTGAGAAGGTCCAAGCTGAGGAAAAGCTTCTGGTGAGGTGATATGAACATCTCTAGAAGGGGTAAGTACCATGGCTGCCTGGCCCATGTTCGGTGCATTAGAATGAGTGTTGTTGGGCATTGCCGCATCTTCCTTACTACATATCCGTTGAGTGAGAGGGGTGGAAAATTGTATGCAAATATCTCTGACAAGCATCCCTAGAGTATTGCCTATGGATTGTCGGTGTGCAAACCAGAGGTGAAGCTTAGGCATTTTGCTTTTTTTCTGATTGGCGAAAAGGTTGACTTTTGGACTTTCCCACTTGTGAAAGTACTTTTGTAGGACTTGAGGTTGGCACTCCCGCTCTTGTACTTGTTGATGCATCCTGCTTAAAAGGTCCGCAAGGATGTTGTCCTCTCCTGGGTGGGGTTCCTCTAGGAAATGTATGTTGTGATGTACAGCCCATTTCCAAATTTGTTGTGCTAAGTTGGACAACAGAAGAGAATGTGCGCCCCCTGCTTTTGTATGGAGTACATTGCCCTCATGTTGTTTTTATTAGGGCAGACTTGTTGCTCTTCATTGGATGGAAGGCCTTGAGCAATAGTGAAATGGATAGGTGCTTGAGGAACAGATTGTTGTAGAAAGTTCTATGTACCTTGAACAGTTAAGTTGCCAATATGTGCATCCCATCCTATGAGAGCTACATCAGTGGTAATGGTTACCTGCTGAAGTGTGTCCAAAAAAGGCCTGCCTAGTAGTAGTTTGTCGATGTTCCACCAATGCACAGAGCTCCGAGTACTGGCCTTTCTCAACACTAGGGTCCACATTCATCATTTTTTCATGCAGCGCAACGCAGCAAGCCATCTTGATGTATTGCGTGAAAAGGCAGGAATGCGCTGTATTTAACATTATATGGCGCATTCCTGTCCTTCCCTAGTGCCAGTGCACGTTTGGTTGCCTAGTGTCAATGCAGGCACCCTTGCGGCATGCCGCAAGGGTGCCTGTGTTGTAGGCAGGATTGTTTTTGTGCAGGAAGGTATCCTTGTTCAGGAAGGGATCCCTTCCTGCAATTAAACAATCACAAGATGCATTTTCCTCTTTCTACATGTGTTGCAGAATGCAGCACACGTAGAAAAAGGAAATAACGATGATAAATAAAGATTTTTCTCCTTGTTATTCCTCATTTGGGAAAGTGTAGCATTATGACACATTCCCAGGTCTACTACTAATGGTAAATCTGGGAATGCACCAAAATCCATGGATGGATGCGTGGGAACACCTACGCTTCACCCATGGAACGCCTCCTTGTTATAGAGTAATGCAAGGTAGCAATTTGCACTGCCCTGCATTACTCTAGATTTATAAAGCCATGCAGGGCCACACCAAGTGGCCTTGCATGGCTTAATAAATCTCACTTAGGTTTTGCATCGCCCTTGCGTTCCCTTCGATAGTGAAAGTGCACACAAAATCTCGATAAATCTGGCCATAGATCTTCAAGCTGTTCTTCCGCTTGTGACTATTGACTGGTGAGGCATTCTTGAAAAGGGTGCATGCCATCATTTCATGAAGTCGCATTACAGCTCCTAATAGCACTGAGCAAGCAGACTGAAAAAAAAGAGGCAAAAGTTGTTGAAATGCCAGCACTCTCTGATTTCTGGGGTAAGCTTTCCTCATGACACTGTTTAGGACTGACCCTAAGAATGGTTGGATTGGCTGAGATTGTGGATGATATTTTTTTTACACTGGGTTGTGGATGATATTTTTTTTACACTGGGTGTGAACCCTAGTTGGTGTAGTAAACTGAGTGCTCTCTGAGTGTGTGCTAGGCATTTTTGCTTGCTAATGCTCTTGATCAGGCAGTAGTCTCTAGATAAGGAAGCATGTGTACGTTGACAACAGCAGGACATTTTGTGAAGACTTTTGGGGCTGTTATGTCTCCAAACAGGAGTACTGTGAACTGGTAGTATTGACCACTTGCCACAAACTGTAGGAACTGGTGATGTGCTGAACAGATAGGGAAATGAAAATAAGCAACCTTGAGGTCTTAAGCAGTCTACCTGGTGAGGTGTTGGGATGATGTTCTGTAAGGTGGTCAAATGGAAATGCTCCAATAGGATGAACTAGTTAAGTGGACTTAGGTATAGTATGGGCTGCAGTGTTCTATCCGTTTTTGGGGATGAGAAAGTACATTGAGTATACATCTTGCCCCTCTGGAGTAGGTGTACTGGTCGTATGGCCCCCATTTGGAGCCAAGCTTAAACTTCCTCCTCTGCCATGGAGAGATGTTGTTAACCTAAAACCCTGAGTCTTGGTGGTATGTTGGGTGGAATGGAGTGTAATTCTAGGCAATAACCTTTTGGACGTTTGCCAGCACCCACAGATATGAGGTGTTTTCTATCCAGCATTCAAGAAATTTGCTTACTCAACGGACTGATGTTATAAGATTTGGGGGTGCACCTGGCAGAGTCAGAGCTTTGATGCTGGAGTTCCCTTGGGGGGGGGGGGGGTCCTCATTTACCCCTTCCTCTATTGTTATATCCCCTATAACATTCCCTTAGTAATCCCTGGTGTTCTTGGGATCGTAAAAGGCCTGATGTTGTTTCTTAGAGGTTTGTGTATGTGAGGTTTTGCTTTATTTTAGCAAGCCTCTTGGGTATTGCCTACGCAAAGTCACCATGGAAGTGGTACTTTGTAGTACCCCCATGGACCTGGCAATTTCTGTGTCCTTTTTAATTTGTTTTAACATTTCTTCCATCTATGGACCAAAAAGATAACCTCCCAATGAACAGAATGTTGAGAAGGTGGTGCTGCTTCTCTGGTTTGAAGCCTGACACTTGGAGCCAAGTGTGCCTATTGAGTAACATGCTTGTGTTTATACCCCGTGAGGCTTAGTCTGCGGCAACAGGTGCACAGTGGCTGTTGGCGTTTGAGATTACTTTCCCTTTAGCAACAAGTTCTTCTCTAGGAGTCCTCAGGAGGATGCTGTCCATTCCTTCCCAGTGGAACAATACAGCAATGTCTCAGAATTGGTTATGTGCCAATGGATTATTGCACCTACAGCAATTCATTTGCCTGCAGCATGTAAATGCTTACTTTGTTTGTCCGAGGGTGGGGTATCCTTGGTGGTTTGTATAGATACCCTTGTCCTGGTTGTATGTAGTACCTGAGAGTATTATGGGACCTGTGCCCTGATGTAAATGGGGTTTTCTGGCACAGATTTGAATTTTTGTCTATGCGGGGTATGACTACCATGGTCCTGAATGGGTCTTTCAAGTTGTCAGAGTCTTACTTCATCATACTCTTCGAAACAGGCAAAAGCTGAACACTGCATTCAGTTTTTGAGACGGTCTCTATGAATAAATTGTCTTCCTCTTCATCAATGTGCAATGAGACATTGTGGTTTTGAGCCATCCCCTGAATAACAGCATGGTATGCTCTTGTATCATCTGTGGGAGAATGCTGGCTGGTTGAGACTCAATTGTCCTGATCCTCTGGTGGATCAGCATTGTAGTCCTCTTGTAGAACATCTAATGTCCCTATAGGTTGATCAGATAGGTCCCCCTCCCCGTTTGGGCTGCCTGAGTCTGAGAAGGAGTGAATCGATTCTGCTGGATACTCTGGTGGAGGAAAAGGAGGCAGTGGTGAGATTTGCCTCACTGGTGGAAGTGGCAGTCGTGTATGAGGTTGTGGTGAAGGAGGTGACAAAGGTGCAGCTTGCAGTGCATGCTTTGGAGTGGTAGGTGAAGAAGCAGGCTGAGAAGGTGTCATTCAAGCCTTGCACATCTCATGTCCTTAATGTCATGGAGTGTCGCATTCTAGTTCTTCCTCAAAAGTAAGCTTTGTTTTCTTAGGGATGGGGGGAAGCGGAGAGATCAGTGTTTTTTGTGGAGGCTTTGTTGAAATTCTACTGGTATCCTGGTGAATAATGAGGTGGGGGTTTTTTTCAGCTCCTATATCAGTCTTTCTAATATGGGAGCCTCGGAGTTCTTCGATCTCAGTGTCTCGACCTCTCAACTTCGATCTTGGCTCCAAGTGTGCCTGTAGCGTTTTCAGAGCTGAAGCAGGTGTTTGCTGTCTGTTTGGGTCTGTTTGGGTGTAATGCAGGCGCTGGGGTCAGTCAAGGCTTGTTTATGGCTTCAAAGCTTTGTCTCAGCTCTGACTGGGTCCCAAAAGCTGCGGCGGGCCTACAAGTCTGTTTTTGACTCGCTCGGGGCTGGATGCCTACCTCTCCCAGGAGTGGTGCTCCTCCCCACCATAATGTCTTTTGGGTACATACTTTCCCCATGCCCCGGTTCAGTACTCATGGACATCGACATCTTGCTCATGGGCTCGCCTACCTGCCTCAACTCTGAAGGGACTTGCTGTGCATCAGAGGCCTCCGACGATTATGTTTCATGGCTTGGTGTTCTCTCGGGGACCAGTGGCTCCGATAGTCCTGGTAGTTCTTCCTGTATTTTGTTCTCCACCGAAAAAGCCTGGGATGTTGAACATAGACTGATGCTGCATCTTTGAGTGTGCACAGTGTCTCTCTCCTATACCCAAGCATCTTTTTTGTACTTGAAAGCTTGGCAAAAGCTACAAATCAACTTTGGGTATTCTGAGAGAGGTTGGTGCTTGTTGGACAAGGGATACTTGGAGTTACAATGTGAGCATATTCGAAAGGGAGTCCGCTCCATATGCCTTACATTCTTAGAGGCTGTGTCATTGATTTTTGGATATTGTTGTTGGATTGGTTAAGGTCTACAGTGCTGACAAGATAGATTTGATGACAAATGATTGTGGATTTCTTTCGGAATTGACAACCCAAAGCAGGGACTGAAGTCTCAGCGTACTGCTGACTGCAGTGCATCAGAGGCATTGCTTTTCTCATCTGACTCCGATGACGGAAAATAATCCGATGACTGAAAACAGTCCGATGACCAACAAACAAGTTACTTACCTTCAGTAATGCCTTTTCAGGTAGAGACTCACCTTGTGAATTTTCCCAGATGCAAGACTAGATCCAAAAACTTATAGCAATTCCATCGTGTGTCGACTGGTTGTGTCGTGCAGTTCCAAGTCAGATCAGTTCTGTCCCATATGCGACGTTGGAGTCCTTAGATATGTGCTACCGCTACACACTGACGTCAGTTTCTTCTTGCTCCCCATCAGTGTCACTAGACCTGAAGCCACTGAAATCAGAACGTGGCAGTATGCAGACTTCTAGATTGGAATATTATTATTCCAATCTAAGCAATTCGCAACCCCCTGGACAACATGGATCTGTTATTGCTCCAGCTTGGCACACGCTATAGATGACAGAGACGACAACAAGTCCTACCAGCACCACTGCAGCAACCCCAAATACCACCACAGCAGCCACAAAGGCAGCGCAGACGTCAAGAGAGGATATTTTGACTGCGCACAACCATCCTTGACTCAGGGAACAAGATGTCATCAGACTCTACTGCCTGAAACGGAAGTCGATTGTACACCTGCTGCACCACATTGCTTCAGACATCACTGCAAGGGTGGAAACTGCAACAACTATTCCACCCATGACCAAACTTCTGGCTGTCCTCCATATGCTGGCTTCAGGATCGTTCCAGACAACGGGGGCACAAGTGGGTGGTATCTCCCAGCTATCCTTTTCGGCCTTCCTTCCAAAGGTTCTGGATCAATCATTGGCCTCACATCTCACCACATCCAGTTCCCCAATACCTAGCAACTGCAGCAGGAGACCAAGCAAGGTTTCTACCAAATCGCTAGGTTCCCGCGTGTTCTGGGGGCAATGTACTGCACCCATGTCCAACTTGTGCCACCTGCCACAAACACACCCATTCCATAAATATGCAGGTCATTGTGGACCACCGTGGGCTCTTCACAAACATCCTAGCCAAATATCCCAGTAGCGTCCATGGTGCCTACCTATTCCAGTACTCCACCATCAAAGAACGGTTCTAGGATGGGCAATATGGCAATGGGTTACTCATAGGTAAGCCACCATACCAATCATTACACAGACAACACACCAAATTTGTAGGACATACACCACACTAAACACACATGGATAGGGGAACACAGATGTACAGACAACAACACGTGCCACGTGCCACACTACACCGCATTAATTGCACATCACACACACATACACTCATATGTACATAATACAGGCACAACCTGACCGAAACACCACGTGAAGGAGAGGTGGTGCTATGTCCCTTTGCATACAGAAGCTGGGCCCAAACCACTACAAGTGTCCTCAGGTTGACAGCTAAATACAGATCCCTCACACATACCACCTAACAAGGAATAGCTCAGCTATGTGAATGGCACTGGCCATGTCAACATAAAGAAAGTCACATAAAGGCACAGCCCCACATTTGTCATGGTGTAGAAGCCTCCGGCGGCACCAATATCAAGTGCCATCCAAGTGTTGCCATCACCAACTACATAGCACCAAAACATACCAAATGTACCCATTGTGTTCACCTTCACCTGTCTGGTGCATTGTGCCACACACATAGGAATACAACATCATCAGCCATAAAAGACCATGTGTAGGGATGGACACCTCACAGCACACCTACAATCATACCCGGTAATTCCACACCTCCCTAACATGATACCAGGGTACCAACAGGGTACTGTGGCAGCTGGACTACTGATAATGTGCTGGGAGAGGCCAGAGATGCATTTGAATGAGGAGACATAGGACTTAGCAGGACTGGTCAAGCAATGCAGGGCTTGCAGAAAGCCACATCTTTCCCTCTCCTGTCACAATGGTGTCTGAAAACTCATGCATACGTCACAAACATACCATAAAACTGTGCCACATTATGCCCATGATCCACATACATATACGTATGCCAGCCAGCAACTGGCAACAACAACACTTTGTGCAAGGGAGCTTTTCAAAGGGAAAAGGGGTGGGAGTCACATGCTACACACAGGGCACAACACCTGTGTCATGGCACACAAGACACAAAATAGGTCCAAGAACATCACTCTTCTGCAGGTCTAAAGTGAAGGGACTGAGGGCCACGTCAGGAATGTGGTGCAGCATCGACTGCAGCACCAATGTAATTGTGCCCCTTTGCTGCACCCTACTGCCACCATGTGGGCGCTGTATACAATAAACGGCGCATCATGGTGCAGAGTAGGTGCAATAGTGTTAAGATAATGGATGCTATTGATGGACTCTGTAAGGGTATATACCGGACCATTTCATGCACAGTACATAGGGACTCATTCAAACAAATGGTATGCCCCCTCTTAACGCCTGCTCTGTGCAGGTGTTGAAAGTATCTGTGAAAAATCATGACTAGGAACCGTAGGGAGAATCCTCTGCACCAATTTTGCTAGTCCTCCTATTGTGTTAATCTTCCCCTTGTACACAAGATGCCTGGCACAGGTATAATCTGCCACAAAGGGTCACTAAGGCCCTCATTACAACCCTGGCAGTTGGTGATAAAGTGGCGGCAATACCGCCAACAGGCCGGCGGTAACAAAAATGGAATCATTACCATGGCGGAAACCGCTCAGACAGACAGCCACTTTAACACACTGACCGCCAGGGCGGAATCAACAAGCACCACGGCGGTAACCGCCAACAGCCAGGTGTAAGACAATGTACCGCCCACTCTATTATGACCAGCCTATCCACCACCTTTTCCGGGGCGGTACCAATGACATCAAAAGCCTGGCAGAAACAGATCTCAGAAGTCAAAGGACTCACCTGTAGAGACTCAGGGAACAACCAGGGCGCCATGGAGCCGAGCTGCATGTCTTCCCCGTGCTTGTCTACCTTCTTCTTCATTATGAACACCAATGCTGGCGAAGATGACCACAGTGAGTACTTCCACCTAGCACACAAGGGAGGGGGGGAGAAAAAGAGAGTGACACACACACACACAACACCCCCCTCCCCTGCTTGGTCCTGGGGAGTGCAAGCTCACAGTCTCTCAAGTGGGTGGTTTGCCCACTGCTTGGTCCTGGGGAGTGCAAGCCCACAGTCTCTCAAGTGGGTGGTTGCCCAGTGCCTGGTTCTGGGGAGTGCAAGGCCACAGTCTCTCAAGTGGGTGACTTGCCCACTGCTTGGTCCTCTGGAGTGCAAGGCCACAGTCTCTCAAGTGGGTGACTTGCCCACTGCTTGGTCCTGGGGAGTGCAAGGCCACAGTCTCTCTAGTGGATGGCTTCTCCACTGGTTCTGGAGGGGGTATTGTGCCCAGTGTGCTTCATCCTGGGAAAGATGGGGTAAGTGGATGGCTTCTTCCACTGGTTCTGGAGGGGGCATTGTGCCCAGTGTGCTTCATCCTGGGAAGGATGGGGTGAGTGGATGGCTTCTTCCACTGGTTCTGGAGGGGGCATTGTGCCCAGTGTGCTTCATCCTGGTAAGGATGGGGTGAGTGGATGGCTTCTTCCACTGGTTCTGGAGGGGGGCATTGTGCCCTGTGATGCAGATCTTGGGGAGTGCAAGGTCCCAGTCTCTCACCTGGGTGTCAGACCCACAGGATTTGCAGGGACCAGTCCGCCCAGCCCATGGTTGCAGGACTACACACTGTCTGCCGGTGGTGACGGCTGCTCAGTGGTGCTGGTGGCGGTGCTGGCAGTGGTGGGGGGAGGCTCCAGCCCTTCCCCTGCAGCCTTGGACGGCTGCCCACTGGGGCTGCTGCTGGTGGCAGTGGTGGGGGAGGCTCCAGCCCTTCCCCTGCAGCCTCGGACAGCTGCCCACTGGGGCTGCTGCTGCTGGTAGCGGTGCTGGCAGTGGTGGGGGAGGCTCCAGCCCTTCCCTGCAGCCTCGGACGGCTGAACCACCATGGTTGCTGGTGGGGGCTCCGAATGAGTCCCACACCAGGTCTCCTGTCCTTCCTGCCTGCTGGTGCAGGCCCATTGCCCTTCCTGTCAGCAGCCGGGGATTGCTCCTTGCCCTTCTCTGTGGCAGCTGGGGGTGCCTCCTTGCCCTTCCTTGAAGCAGCTGGGGGTGCCTCCTTGCCCTTCCTTGAAGCAGCTGGGGGTGCCTCCTTACCCTTCCTTGAGGCAGCTGGGGGTGCCTCCTTGCCCTTCCTTGAGGCAGCTGGTGGTGCCTCCTTGGCCTTCCTTGCAGCACCTGGTGCAGGCACCCTTTCAATGTGGCTGCCTGGTGCCCGATATCCTCTCCCACCTGGAGTAAGTGTCAAAACTACAGTGGTCGTGGACTGGGTGGCTGAGGTGCTCACTTGGGTTCTGACCACCCTGGCCCGACGTGAAGGATGGGGGAGGAGTGGTAGGGAAGAGGTCAACAGTGGAGAAGAAAAGCTTCTTAGGGAAATTGGGGCGGGAAGAGGGTGAAGGTTTGGGAGTGGAGGAAGAGGGAGTGGTTGTAGGCGGTGTCTATCTGCTGTGTTTGGGTGCAGGTGCATGGGCTGGATGCTGTTGTGAGGTGGATGACTGTTGGGTGCCTGAGCGCTTGCGTTTCTGTACTTTGGGAGGAGGGGGCACAGACACAGTGGGAGCGGATACAGGGGACATGTGCATGGATGTGGGGGGTGACTGCCAGTGAGGGGCGTATAGTGATAGGCGTGATGGTGATGGTGGTAGTGGATGAGGATGTAGTGCATGCAGGTCTGAGTGTAGACGCAACTGGGAGAGAGGTGGACGACGAAGAGGAGGGGGACACAGTGGAGGCAGTGGATGTTGGTATGTCTGCATCTGGATGGTGTTTGTGTGATTGCCTGTGGGATGATGTGTGGTGCTTGTGTTTGCCTGAACCACTTCTGTGTGTTGTCTTGTGTGCATGCTGGTCTGCCTGTGGCTTGGGATAGGTTGGGGTTGAGGGGAATGGGATTGGGAAGAGGAAGTTGGAGGGGGAGGCTAGAAACAGGGACAATGGCTGCCATCAGAGAGAAGGCCAGAGCCTGGATTGATCTCTGTTGGGCCGCCATGCCAGTGTGCCAGTGTGAATGCTCTCCAGGAATGCATTTGTCTGTTGCATTTGGGCTGCCAGCCCCTGGATGGCATTCACAATGATTGACTTCCCAACAGAGATGGATTGCAGGAGGTCAATAGCCTCCTCACTCAGGGCAGCAGGGCTAAGTGGGGCAGGGCCTCAGGTGCCTGGGGTGAAGGAGATGCCCACACTCCTGGGTGAGCGGGCATGGGAAACACGCTGAGGGGCTGCTGGGAGGGCGGTGCTGGTACGGGGGTGGCTGCTGTACCTGTAGTTGGGGTGGGCACAGAGCTGTCCACCACCACCAGGGAACCTCCATCGGAGGAGGTAACACTGTCCGAACTGTCCCCTCCAGTCTCCACCGTGGTGCTCCCCTCAGCCTCCGTCCCATTGGTGCCCTCACCGTCGGTGGATTCGGCATCCTGGGTTCTGTGGGATGCAGCTACCTCCGTCGCCGGTGCCTCTGCTCCTCCGCCAGATGATGCTAATGCACATAAGGACAGGGTGACAAAACAAAAAAGTGGGGGGGGGGGAGAGACAAAGGATACACTCAGTCAATGGCGGCAACAACACCACCGTTGGCGTACATGACACGCATACTAAAAAAAGCACTACCAGTCACAATGCTAGTCAACAACCCATGGGCATGGACACCTAACACCAATTACAGCATACATGAGACCCACAGACCCCAGCCCAGTAGTGGATGCCTACTAGCTTAGTTGGAGGAAGTTTATATCGGACCGTGCCCAACATGGGACCTACCCTGCAATGTCCGGCCTGGCCTAGGGGCACCCACAGGCCCACATCCCCCACCCGGATACCACGCGCAAGTAGTATATTGGGCCACTGTACTCACCCCCTTGTGGCTGCTGTGATGCCCCCAAGCGCCCATCGAGCTCCAGATTGGCCACCGCCAGTATGCGGGCCATCTGGGAGGGTCAGGGTCCTCATTGGGAGGCCATCCCCAGCTGGGCCTCTGCCGTCTTCCATGCTCAGCATCTCAGACCCTCCCACCATTTCTGACAGTGGGTGCTCCGCCTGCCGTAGACCCCCAGGGTCCACATGTCCTTGGCAATGGCACGCCATATACCCTTTTTCTGATGGGCGCTGACCTGCAGAGAAATACACATGGGAAAAGGTATCAGTTAGACCGTCCTGCCTGTTACACTCATGTCCCACTATAGCCCTTCACATCCCCTTACACACAGACATGGCCCAGCATACATGTAGCATGCTGCACAGGGCCCATCCACCAACCTCCCCTACACGAGACCTTCACACCCACCACTCCATGTATTAATGCCCCATGCATCGTACTCACAGTGTACTCACCTGTTGATCTGGCAGCCCATCCAGCATTCAGTAATGGGGTAGGATCCCATCCACCAGTCTCTCCAACTCTGCCGAGGAGAAGGCAGAGGCCCATTCCCCAGTCACACGAGCCATGGTCAGTTCCAGACACAGGTCACAGCAGCACATGCAGTGTAGATCCTCTCCTGTTGAAGGTCAGGTAGCAAGTGAGTGAACAGATAGAAAATGGTGGTCACGTCCGTGGCGTGCGTGCCGTCACCGCCGGTGTACATCACCATTGGCCACTGTAACCCATAGGGCCCAATGATTACCAATGAGGAGTTGCACTGCAGTTCTCAACTGCCTCCCGCAACAGCACACAATGTCAGCGGAATTACCTCATTTCCACATGTCCTTCTGTACAGGACAGTCGGACGCCATTTCGGGGTGGGGGCAGGCCATGGCATCTAACTGCGTTACAGGACACATAAGCACCATTTGGACCTATCCAACAATATACTGTTACAATCACAACATGCAATGAAGTATAGTGGTTGGAAATATGAGATACTGACCAGCTGCTCACCGTTTTGCCCCATAGATCACAACCACTGCAGATGAATAGGAGATGGAGACATTTTCCCGTGTACAGACCCCTGGTGGACTTGGCAACAATGGAGGACAGGCACGTTATCCTCACCTATAGATTGGACAGGGCCACAATCACAGAGCTGTGTGCCCAATTGGAGCCTGACCTGATATCTGCTATCCATCACCCCACCAGGATCACCGGGATCACCGGGATCCCCCCTCTTGTGCAAGTCCTATCTGTGCTCCATTTCCTGGCAACTGGCTCCTTCCAAGTGACAGTGGGCTTGGCAGCAGGAATGTCTCAGCCATTGTTCTCAATAGTGCCGACCAGAGTGTTGTCTGCCCTGATTAAACACATGCACAGCTACATCGTTTTCCCCCAGGTGGAGGATTTGGCCACAGTGAAAACTGATTTCCATGCAATGGGACATATCCCCAACATTATCGGGGCAATTGATGGTACACATATTGCATTTGCCCCCCCCCGAAGAAATGAACAGGTGTTCAGAAATCGAAAGAGCAGATAGTGTGAGCAAATAGTGTGCCAGGCGGACCAGGCAGACCAGTACATCTCCCATGTCAATGCCAAGTATCCTGGGTCTGTGAATGATGCCTTTATCCTGAGTAATAGCAGCATCCCATATGTGATGGCTCAACTCCAGAGGCACTGGGTGTGGCTAATAGGTGAGCCCTGGTTCGCACCCAGTGGATGTTGGTGTATGGGTATGGTGTGGGCCCTAAGGGTTAGTGTGTCTAACAGGTGTCCCTCCGCGGGTCCCTGCGATGCAACATTAGGTCACCCATCCAGCAGCCCCAGGATTGTGAGGAAAAAGGCGGAAAAAAACAACAGACTAAGAGAGGGGCATGCACCGAAGAGTCGTCCTCCCAGGAGCATTCACTCATAGGATAACCCGTCCAATGGATGAGATATTGAAGACGTCCACGAAAATACCAGGAGTCACAGATGTCCTGGACCTCGTATTCCGGCACACTGTCAACCAATTGGGGAGGAGGACAGGAGAATTGTCTGTGAAAAGGATCAGGTTCATATGGTTTAAGCTGAGATACATAGAATACTGGATGTATTTTCCAAGCCTGAGGTAGACGAAGACGAACAGAAACAGGATTGATTATTTGAAGAACCAGAAAAGGACAATAATACAGGGGTTTAAACTTATTTTAGGTTAACCGGAGAGGTAAAAACCTGGAGGAAAGCCAGATCTTATCATTGATTTGATAAGAAGGAGCCTCACAATGTCTCTTGTCAGCCATACATATCATGTGTATCTTGGTGGCTTGAAGGTTAGAATGTATGACACATTGTATGGTGCGTAGTCGTCGAACAAACGTTGTCATGGCAGGAAGTGTAACTGATTCTCCGAGTATAACAGGAAAGGCCTTAGGATGGAATCCATTCAAGCAATGCAATGGGGAAACCTTCGAAGCACTATGCACTGGATTATTATTTGAAAATTCGGCAAGAGGTAAGTACATGGACCAGTTACTTTGCGTAGCATTGCAAAAACTTCGTAGATACTGTTCAAGTCCTTGATTTAACCGTTCAGTCTGTCCACTAGCCTGAGGTTGAAAACCTGAGGAATGAGCCACGTCGACCTTGAGTGTTTTACAGAATTGTTTCCAAAAGCGTGACATGAATTGGGAACCACGGTCTGAGACGATGACTTGTGGGAGGCCATGAAGCCGAAAGATCTCTTCAATAAAGATTTGACTTCATTCTTTTGCCGTAGGTAACTTTTTTAATGCAGTAAAATATGCCATTTTAGTGAATGAGTCTACTGTCACCATTATTCTTTGAGTCCCAGTTGAGGGAGGCAGAGAACACATGAAATCAGTGGATACAGTGTGCCACGGAGCCGGTAGAACCGGGAAGGGACGGAGCAAACCTGCTGGTCTATTACGAGATGTCTTTGCTTGTGCACAGATAGGACAAGAAGTCACATAACTTTCAGTGTCAGCCTTAAGAGAGGGCCACCAAAAGGAGCGCAGAAGGAGATCTTGGGTGGTCTTGATGCCGCAATGACCTGCAATTGGGGAGTCGTGACACATTCGTAGGACTTCTGTTTGGACTGTTTTAGTTGGCAGGAACAAGGCTTTCTTGTGGTAATAGTATTCCTTATCCTTGCATAATTGTGGACGTAATTTATTCATTTCAGTCTCCCCTAGATTGGCATACTCGGATTGAACTTTGTCAAGAAAGGATTGCACAACCCTAATGATTTTATCAGGTTCAATTAGGTTTTGTGCAGTAGAATCACTACATTCTGGATAGCCTCGTGATAGGGCATCAGCCAAAATGTTTTGGGAGACAGGGATATATGTGATATAAAAGTCATATTGGCTGAAAAAGAAAGCCCATAGGGCTGGACGACTATTGTGACATTGAAAGTTTCTTAGACACTGCAAATTCCAGTGATCGGTTCTTGCCTCAAAAGGTTCTTTGGATCCCATAAGATATTGTCTCCATTCCGTACAAGCCATCTTCAAGGTGAGCAGTTCTTGTTCTAACACTGAGTAATTACGTTCAGAGTCGGACAGTATGTGGGAAAGGTAAAATATGGGATTTTCTAACTCATCATCACTTTGTTTTTGTAGCAAAGCGGCCCCTATTGCTTTTTCTGAAGCATCTGTGACAACAATGAATTGTTTAGTGGTATCTGGATGCCGTAAAAAGGGAGCTTGAGTGAAGGCGTGTTTTAGCATTTGGAAGGCTGCTTCTGCATCTTTGGTCCAATGAAAACCTTTCCGTAGATTTTCTTTCTTAAGCGTTTGAGGTATATGACTGGTCTGCTGGGTGAAATCAGCTGTGGATTGACGGTAGAAATTGGCCAGTCCTAGAAAACAATGGGTTTCTTTGATGGAGGAGGGCGATGGCCAATACAGAATGGCTTGAACTTTGTCTGAGTACATACCAATCCCTACTTGGTTGATATGGTACCCAACTACCTCACTTCAGTCTGATCAAATTCACACTTTTCTGGCTTGCAGAATAGATGATGTTGCCTAAGTCTCTCTAGGACTTGGAGTACATGTTTAGTGTGTTGCTCACGGCGAATGGAGAAGATAAGAATATCATCTAAATAGATAACCACTGTTTGGTGTAAAAGGTCAGAAAAGATGGCGTCTATGAATCTCTGAAATATAGAGGGAGCGTTAGTAAGACCGAAGGGCATTACCCGATACTCAAAATGGCCAAAAGGGGTTCTGAAGGAAGTCTTCCATTCATCACCCTCTTTTATCCTTAAAAGATGGTAGGCTACCCTAAGATCTAATTTGGTCAATCTCTTGGCTCCTCTGACGGTTTCTAGAATATCTTTAATGAGGGGCAGCGGGTAGCGAACTTTAGTGGTAATCTTATTTAATCAGCGAAAGTCTATGCGAGGGCGCAAGTCTTTCATCTTCTTCGGTAAGAAAAAGAGGGGAGCCCCTGCGGGAGAAGAGGAAGGACAATCAGACCGCTCTGTATATTCTCTTCTATGTATTCTTTGTGGATCTTCTTCTCAGGCTCAGTAAGAGAATATATTCTCCCAAAGGGGACTACAGCATTGGTTTCTAAAGGAATGGCACAATCATATTCTCTATGACGCAGAAGTACTAGTTTATCAGGTTTCTGAAAGACATCAGCATATTCCAGATAATGACTGGGTACTCCTTTAAGGAGGTTGATGGGACAGTTTACTTTAGTTGACAACATTTTCTTCGGGGACCAATATGTTCCAGCTGAGTAACAGTGTTGTTGACAAAATTGGGAGGACAGAGAAATGGTTCTAGTTTCCCAATTAATATAGGGATTGTGCCGTGTGAGCCATGGGATACCTAGAATCATTACGTGATTCGGTGAAGAGATCAAATCAAAAGAAACATATCCCTAATGTTTCCCGAATTGTAGACACAGGGCAGGACCAGAAGCCAACAGAGAACTATCCACCGTATGGACTTGTTCTTGTATGTCCTTGGGTACCCGAGGAATCTTCCTTTCCAGAGCCCATGTTTCATCTAAGTAGATACCACTGGCCCCACAATCCAACAAGGCTAAAGCTTTTTCTTCTTGGCCATCGGCTAATTGTAAGGAGATAGGTAAAAGAAAAAGAGCTGTTATTTCTTCTCTGGAGGAACAGATGGAAGGTATCTCGGAATATCCCGTCATCTCCCATCTCACAGAGGATGGGAGCTGGTGTTTCCCAAGGGCCTTGCCGGACGAACGGGACAAGCACAAATTAGATGACCGGAAGCACCACATTAAAGACATAGGCACTCCTTACAACCCTGGCGGTTGGTGTTAAAGCGGCAGTAATATCGCCAACAGGCCGGCGGTAACAGAAATGGGATCATGACCACGGCGGAAACCGGCAACACAGACAGCCACTTTAACACACCGACCGCCAGGCGGTAGCAACAAACACCACGGCGGTCACCGCAAACAGACAGGGGTAAGACAATGTACCGCCCACAACATTACAACCCGCCAATCCGCCAGCTTTTCTGGGGTGGTACCAATGCCATCAAAAGCACGGCGGAAACAGTCTTTGGAAGGGAAACCACTCACCTTCCGACAATCAACGAAGAACCAGGATGCCATGGAGCCCGAGCTGCCCACGCTGGTCTACATACCCATACATGAGGAAAATCACAGGAGGCGGCGGTGACGACCACGGTGAGTACTGCACCTAGCACACAGGGGAGGAGAGGAGGAAAAAGAGAGTGACACACACACGCAACACGTAACACCCCCACCCACAACACCATACACACAAACACATGCCTCAACATTACATTTACACCCTGTTACCCCCTGGAAGAACGCAAGGACAAAAGGAATTTAGTTAAATCAGTGATATTTTAGAAATAGGCAGATATACTTAACAAATTGAAAAACAGTTTATACAATTATTTACAATATGTACAGAAGGCCGTACACTGTCCTTTGCAAATATCCGTGGCCCACTGGGCCAAAAATCATGGGCCAAGCCCACACTTGACTCCTGCCTCAATACGGAGAGAACACTGCAGGGGCATCAGGTCGAAAACACACAGGCACATCAGGGGGACGGAGAAGGGGGGGCATCTCAGCTAGAAGATGGTACTACGTCACTGCTCCTCGAAGGGGCTCCATGCCCACAGCGATGTCCTGGGGAGTGCAAAGCCACAGTCTCTCAAGTGGGTGGGTTGCCCACTGGTTGGTCCTGGGGAGTGCAAAGCCACAGTCTCTCAAGGGCGTGGCATCTCCGCTGGTTCTGGAGGGGGCTTTGTGCCCAGTGTGCTTCATCCTGCTAAGGATAGGGGGAGTGGATGCATTTCTCCACTGGTTGTGGAGGGGGCTTGGTGCCCAGTGTGCTTCATCCTGCCAAGGATAGGGGGAGTGGATGCATTTAACCACTGATTCTGGAGGGGGCTTGGTGCCCAGTGTGCTTCATCCTGCCAAGGATAGGGGGAAGGGATGCATTTCTCCACTGATTCTGGAGGGGGCTTGGTGCCCAGTGTGCTTCATCCTGCCAAGGATAGGGTGAGTGGATGCATTTCTCCACTGGTTCTGGAGGGGGCTTGGTGCCCAGTGTGCTTCATCTTGCCAAGGATAGGGGGAGTGGATGCATTTCACCACTGGTTCTGGAGGGGGCTTGGTGCCCAGTGTGCTTCATCCTGCCAAGGATAGGGGGAGTGGACACATTTCTCCACTGGTTCTGGAGGGGGCTTTGTGCCCAGTGTGCTTTATCCTGCCAAGGATAGGGTGAGTGGATGCATTTCACCACTGGTTCTGGAGGGGGCTTGGTGCCCAGTGTGCTTCATCCTGCCAAGGATAGGGGGAGTGGATGCATTTCTCCACTGGTTCTGGAGGGGGCTTTGTGCCCAGTGATGCTGCACTTGGGGTGTGGCAGTTCACATTCCCTCACCTGGGTGTCTGAGGCACGAGATTTGCAGGGAACAGGTAGGATGATACTCCATGGAGGCAGGACCAAACTCAATCCTGCGGCGACTAAGGCTGTATCCTGGTGGTAGTGCTGGTGCTGGTGGGGGTGCTTCCAGTGGTGGTGGGAAGCTCCAGGCCGTCTCCTGCAGCCTCACACGGCCGCCCACTGGGGATGCTGCTGCTGACAGTTGTTGTGGCAGCGGCGGGGCAGGTAGTGCAGGTGGCGGTATTTCCAGCGGTGCTTGCCCTGGTACAGGTGGCGGGGCTGTCGGTTCTGATGGTGGGCACCAGGCCCTCACCTGGAGCCTTCCGAGGCCTGAAGTGCCTTGCCTTGGCTTTTCTGCCCCTTCCTCATCATGGCAGATGCTGCTGGGACCTTGGCACTGGCAGCTTGAGTTTTGGAGGAGGCCTTGCTGGGTGGGTTGTGCTCCTTGGCTGTGCTGCATGCTCGCCCCTTCTTCACCTTGGCAGGTGGCGGAATGGGTTGGTCCTTTGCAGGGGTCGGTGGCACACTGCCTGGCCTGACGGGTGCCCCCTTTGATTCTCTGGGAGTTGCAGTGACCACAGTGGACGCCGACTTGGTGGCTGAGGTGCTGGCCTGGGATCTGGACACCTTGGCCCGAGGGGAAGGACGGGGTAGGGGTAGGGAAGAGGTCAATGTTACCCAGGAAACGTTTTTTTGACACACTGGGACGGGAAGATGGAGAGGGTTTGGGAGTGGAGGAAGAGGGAGGTGTCTGTCTGCTGAGTTTGGGTGAAGGTGCATGGGCTGGATGCTGTAGTGAGGTGGATGCCTGTTGCGTGGGCGGATGCTTGTGTTTGTGTACTTTGGGAGGTGGGGTCACAGACACACTGGGAGAGGACACAGGGGACGTGTGCCTGGTTGTGGGGGTGGTGACTGCCAGTGAGGAGTGTGTTGTGATGGGCGTGCTGATGATGGAGGTAGTGGATGAGGAGGCAGTGGATGAGGATGTAGTGCATGCAGGTGTGAGTGGAGACGATACTGGGAGCGAGGTGGAGGACGAGGAGGAGGGGGACACGGTGGAGGCATTGGATGTTAGTGTGTGTGCATTGGCATGGTGCTTGTGTGAGTGCCTGTGTGATGAAGTGTGGTGCTTATGTTTGCCTGAGCCACTTTGTGTGTTGATTTGGGTGAATGCTGGTCTAAAGCTGTCCTTGGGATAGGCAGAGGTTGAGGGGATTGGGACTGGGTGGAGGAATTTGGAGGGGGGAGGCTAGACACAGGGACAATGGCTGCCATCAGTGCTGAGGCCAGAGCCTGAAATGCTCTCTGTTGGGCTGCCACGCCAGAGTGAATGCCCTCCAGGTATGCATTTGTTTATTGCAAATACCTCTTGACACCCTGGATGGCATTCAGAATGGTTGACTGACCAACATAGAGGGATCTCAGGAGGTCAATAGCCTCCTCACTGAGGGCAGCAGGGCTGACTGGGGCAGGGACTGAGGTGCCTGGGGCGAAGGAGATGCCAACCCTCCTGGGTGAGCGGGCACAGGAAACACACTGAGGGGCTGCTGGGAGGGTGGTGCTGGTGGGGGAGGGGGGCGGCTGTACCTGTTGTTGGGGTGGGTACAGAGGTGTCCACCACTGCCAGGGAGCTTGCATCGGAGGAGGAGTTGCTGTCTATTGTCTCCCCTCCTGTCCCCGTCGTGGTGCTCCCCTTGCCCTCCATCCCACTGGTGCCGTCACCCTCGGTGGATTCAGCCTCCAGGCCCATGTGGGATGCAGCTCCCTCTTTTGCTGGTGCCTCTGCTTCTCCACCAGATGATGCTAATGCACACAAGGACAGGGTGACAAAACAAAAAGGGGGTGGAGAGACAGAGGATACACTTGGTCAGTGCCAGCAACAACACCACCGTTGGCGTACACTACACACAGGAAGCTGCCCTATGCACTAGGCTATGCACTACAAGTTACACACCTAGTCACCAGCCCATGGGGTACAATGCCTAACGCCAGCATCTGCACACCAGAAACCCACAGGACCCTGCCCAGTAGTAGATGGCCACTTACACTATTGGGATAGGAGTGCTCCAGAGCCTGCCCTGGCCTAGGGGCACCCACATCCCCCACCCAGGTAACACCTTAACGCGCGCAAAGTCATGATACTGAATCTGTACTCACCCCCTTGTGGCTGCTGTGATGCCCTCAAGCGCTCATCCAACTCCGGATAGGCCACCGCCAGGATGCAGAACATTAGGGGGGTCATGGTGTGACGGGCACCCCTTCCACGACGTTGGGAGGCCAGCCCCAGCTGGGCCTCCGCCATCTTCTTTGACCAGCGGCGCAGGTCCTCCCATCTCTTTCAGCAGTAGGTGCTCCGCCTGTGAAAGACCCCCAGGGTCCGCACCTCCTTGGCGATGGCACGCCAAATACCCCATCCACTAGTTTCTTCAACTCCTCTGCCGAGAAGGCTGGGGCCCTTTCCCCAAACACATGAGCCATTGTCCCTTCCAGACACAGGTCACAGCAGCACTTGGAGTGTAGGTCCTCTCCTGTTGAAGGTCAGGTAGCAAGTGAGTGAATAGTTAGAAAATGGATGTCACGGCCACGGCGGTGCGTACTGTCACCGCCAGTGTACATCGCCATTGGCTCCTGGAACCCATAGGCCCCAATAATAACCAATGCGAAGTTGCGCGGCGGTCATCGACCGCCTACCGCGACGGCGCACAACACCAGCGCAATTACCTCATTTCCACTTGTCCCTCCTAACAGGTCAGGCAGCCGCCATTTCAGGGGGGCACAGGGCATGGCACCTAACTGTGTCACAGCAGACATTGGTACATCAACTGACTCTTGAGTTCACATACTGCTTCTGTAAAATAAATTATTCAACATTAGTGCCAAAGATGTGGAAATATGACCCTCTGCTCACCGTTCTCTTCCATAGGCTTCAACCGCTGAGGCAGCATGTGAGATGGCGCATCCTCCGGTGTTAAGACCCCTGGTGGACCTGGCAACAATGGAGGACAGACACATTATCATCACATACAGACTTGATCGTGCCACAATCCAAGAACTGTGTGCTCAATTGGAGCCAGACCTGATGTCAGCTATCCGCCAGCCCACAGGAATCCCCCCTCTAGTGCAGGTCACGTCAGTGCTCCATTTCCTGGCAAGTGGTTCCTTCCACACAACAGTGGCCAGGGCATCAGGGATGTCTCAGCCAATGTTCTCCAACGTGTTGACCAGAGTGTTGTCTGCCTTGCTGAAACACATGCGCAGCTACATTGTGTTCCCCCAGGTGGATGATTTGGCCACAGTGAAGGCTGACTTTTATGCCCTGGGACATATCCCCAACATCATTGGTGCCATTGATGGTACACATGTAGCATTTGTCGTCCCCCCCCGGAGAAATGAACAGGTTTACAGGAATAGAAAAAGCTATCACTCGATGAATGTGCAGATGGTGTGTTTGGCGGACCAGTACATCTCCCACATCTCCCACATCTCCCATGTGAATGCCAAATATCCTGGCTCTGTGCATGACCCCTTTATCTTGAGGAATAGCAGCGTCCCATATGTGATGGGCCACCTCCAGGGGCACCGGGTGTGGCTAATAGGTGAGCCAAAGGTCCCCACACAGTATATGTTGATGTCTGGGTATGGGATTGCCCCTAAGGGTTAGTGTGTGTCTAACAGTTGTCACCCTATATTAACAGGTGACTCTGGTTACCCCAACCTCTCATGGCTTCTGACACCAGTGAGGAATGCTAGGACAAGGGCAGAGGAACGTTACAATGAAGCACATGGGCATACAAGGAGGATTATAGAAAGAACCTTTGGCCTCCGGAAGGGCAGGTTCCGGTGCCTCCATCTGACAGGTGGCTCCCTGTACTGCTCACCCAAGAAGGTGTGCAAGATCATCATTGCATGCTGCATGTTGCACAACCTGGCCTTGAGACACCAGGTGCCTTTTCTGCAGGAGGATGTGCCTGGAGATGGTCTTGTGGCAGCGGTGGAGCCTGTGGACAGTGAGGAAGAGGGGGCTGAGGAAGAAGATGTTGACAACAGAACAAATTGAATACAGCAGTATTTCCAGTGACACACAGGTAAGACACTGTAACTGCACTTAACATTTCAGTAATCTGTTGGACATTGTACAAGGCAGCCTCTTACCCTATTTCTATGGCCAGTGACTGTTCCCTTTGGATTCTCTATTTTCATATCTCTGTGCCCCATTCTGGATCCTGCTATATGTACTGCTGCCCAACAAAGGTCATCCTGTAGTATATTTCACTGTACATATATGTTGCAATGCTTTGATAATGTTGCACTAATACATTTGTGAATCATTAGACTGACTCCAGATTGGTATTTGTTTCAAGGGTGTTTAGTTAGGTGCATTGTCCAAGGGGGCATAGGAAGGGGAGCAAAGGCAGTGCAAGGTGGACAGGGTAATAGAGTGGGACAGAAGGGTGACTATCAAGAGAGTCTTATTTCCTGGGTGGGAGTCTTGGCAATGTTCTCTGTCTTCTGCCTGGATCACAGGGACCGTTTGTGGGGGTGGGGTGCTGGTGGCCTGTTGGTCCTGTGGCGGGGCCTCCTGTCTACTAGCGCCGGCGGAGGTGGAAGGCTGTTCCTCGGTTTGGCTAGTGTCAGGCGCCACTGCCTCCCTCATGGTCTTGCCCATGTCAGCCAGCACCCCTGTAATCGTGACCAGGATAGTGTATATTTTTGTTAGGTCAACCCTGATCCCCGGGTACTGTCCCTCCTGCAGCCGCTGGGTCTCTTGCAACTTGGCCAGTATCTGGCCCATGGTCTCCTGGGAATGGTGGTATGCTCCCAGGATGTTTGAGAGTGGCTCATGGAGAGTGGGTTCCCTGGGCCTGTCCTCCCCCTGTCGCACAGCAGTCCTCCCAGCTTCCCTGTTGTCCTGTGCCTCTGACCCCTGAACTGTGTGCCCACTACCACTGACCCCAGGTCCCTAATCGTCCTGTGTTTGTGGGGTTGCCTGGGGTCCCTGTAGTGGTGGACACACTGCTGATTGACGTGTCCTGGGGACAGTGACATGGGCCCGCTGGGTGGGTGCTGTGCTGGTGGTTCCTGAGGGGGGAGGCTCTGTGGTGGGTTGGGACTGTGGCATGGGAACCGACTGTCCAGAGGCCCATGATGGGCCAGATTGGTCATCCTGATCCAGGCGTGCAGAACTGCTGTCGTCACTGTGGGCCTCTTCAGGGGGGCCTGGATGTGGCTGGCACCTCCTCTCGGTGACGTTGAGTAGGAGTCCTGCGGGGATGCAAATGCATTGTTAATGTATCTGCGTGGGCCATATTGTGCATGGGTGTGTTTCCATCTATGATTGTGATTTCCTTGTCGGCTTGGCCTTGTGTGAGTGGTGATTTTGTGGGCTGGGTGAGTCTCTCTACTGCGCATGCTGGGGTCTCCATGTAGGTCTGTGATGGGGGTCCATGCAGGTCTGTGATGGGGGTCCATGCAGGTCTGTGATGGGGGCCATGCATTGGTGTAGCATGCAGGGCTTGGTATTGGGATGGGTGGTTTGTGATAGTAGGGTATATGTGAGGTGTTGGAGTAATGGGAGTGAGGGTAGGAGTTAGTGATGGCATGCAGGTAGGGTGGGGGGGGTGAAGAAGTTCAGATTTGACTTACCAGAGTCCAGTCCTCCTGCTACTCCTGCGAGGCCCTAAGGATGCATGATCACCAAGACTTGCTCCTCCCATGTTGTTAGTTGTTGGGGTGGAGGTGGAGGTGGGGGTCCGCCGCCAGTCCTCTGTACAGCAATCTGGTGTCTGGCAACCACGGAACACACCTTCCCCCGTAGGTCATTCCACCTCTTCCTGATGTCATCCCTGGTTCTTGGGTGCTGTCCCACGGCGTTGAGCCTGTCCACTAATCTCCGCTATAGCTCCATCTTCCTTACAAAGGACGTCTGCTGCACCTGTGATCCGAATAGCTGTGGCTCTACCCAGATGATTTCCTCCACCATTACCCTTAGCTCCTCCTCAGAAAACCTGGGGTGTCTTTGGGGTGCCATGGATGTGGTGCGAGTGATATGTGTGGGGATGTGTGGGGTGATGTGTGGGGTGATGTTTTGTGGTGTATGCTGTGATATACGTGAATGGTGCATGGGTGATGGTGTTCTGTGCCTCTGATTGAGTGGGTGATCCTTGCTTGTCTCTCTCTGTTCGCAATCTTTTTTTTGTGGATGGGGTTTTGGGTAATGTGGGTGTGTATTTTATAGTGGTGTGAGTGTGGGGGTGTGGTGTGTGTGTATGTGTGTCAGGTGTGTGTAGTTTGAATTGTCCAATGTGGTGTTGTTTTGTAAGTGTGTGTGTATTTTGAGCGCAGCGGTCTGTACCGCCAATGATTTACCGCGATTGAAAGACCGCTGCGGTGATTCGCAGTGGTGATTCGTGGGTCGTGATACTGTGGGTGTATTCCTGTTGGCGTAACGGTGTGGGTTTTGCTATTGCCAGTTTATCACTGACGTTTGGTCTGGCGGACTTGTGTGGGTGTCTGTATAGTGGCGGGTTTCTATGTGTGGGTCATAATGCCCGTGGCAGATTACCGCCGCGGTCACGGTATGTTGGCGGCCATCAGCATTTACCGCCAGGGTTCTAATGAGGGCCATAGCCCCTTCCTTCGTTTAGTCTCACGTTCCCTATGTCAATTTGCATGGGTTCCTCATCAGTAGTTCCTCTAGTTTCAGGACAAGTTTCTTCACAACGATGAGGAGGTGCACGTGTACTTACTGAAGATGGCATACGATTCTTTTTCTGTTTCATCCTGCGTTCGTGAAGACAATATTCTATGGCGAGAGTTAAGAACATCAAACTCTGGAGATTCTCTACTCTAGCAGAATGCACTAATTCGTCTTTGATCTCCTCCTGCAGTCCTCTCCGATAAAAAGTAACAATGGTACATTCTACCAAAGAGGTTTCCGCTGCCAGTTGTCTAAAGCGAGTGATGTATTGTAAGACGTCCTGACTCCCTTGTTGGATGTCGCATAAGGCTTCTTATGCAGAAGTTTCAAGTCCAGGACACTCAAACATTTGCTTAAAGGCAGCGATGAAGGCAGGAATGTTAGACAGATGGGAATCATTGGAGGTTACCCAGGCTAAAGCCAGACCGGACAGGGCACTGATTAGGTATCCGACCTTGGTCTTGTCTTGCGTGAATTGTGACGGTCTAAATGCAAAATAAACCGTTAGGGCATCTAGGAATTCTCGTAATTTGTTAGGATCCCCAGAAAAACGGGGTGTAGAGGCAGAAACCGTGGGAACATCAGTGGTCCTGGAGGTTAAGGCTTGGCGTAAGGCTGCATTTTCGTTTCGGAGCTGTTGTAGTTCCTGGGCTTGTTGTTGGATAGTCAGTAGCAAGGATTGGTTTGCTTGTTCCGTACTTGTTAAGGGGTCCTCCATGGTGCTGGACCACGACCGGAGTTTTGGGCGTTGTAATCTGTCAGTTCTTGTCTTTGGCTTACTGTCCAGGCCAGAGGGAGATGGCATTCGGTCTCGGTTCTTGCATTCGGCTGTGGCTGAGGTAGGGGCGACTGCTTCCGGTAGCCATGGAGCTGTTGACAGTGATACACCACTAAAGTCTGTGCTCTCCAGAAGGAGTCCCAGAGGAAAAACCCCGTAGGGAAAAACCTCCAGACAGGAACTCCCTGGAAGGAAAGGAGGACACAAGAAAAATCAGAATCTTGATGTCAGAAAAAACACAGGAAGAACAGGAAAAAAACAGGAGGCAAAACTGGATTCCAAATAGAAGACCAGCTGGAGCGTGACCACCACAGGAGAAGTGTTGCAACGCAAAGAAAAGAGAATTCAATCCCCTTACATACTCCTAGACAGGAAGTGACAAACAGGAAGGTGAAAAACTGCCATCTTGGATTGGGAAGGGGTAATAGGACTAGATAGGAAAAGCAAAATACTAAGATGGGAGGCAGATGCCTGCAGGGAACCAGAGAAGAGAAAGGTATGCTGGGGGAAACAGGAAAAATGGCTACCTGAAGAAAGAGAAGGAGAAAGCCAAGTAGTGGGCATCAGGTGAGTGGAAGGCCGAGGGGGGGGCCCACGGGCCTTCAATATTAATATGTACGCTGTGCACAATGCACGGCGAGAACCGAAGCCCAATTCTGGGCTCCCGCCGCAGCAAAGAGGATGACACACAGGTAAGACAGTGTAACTTCACTTTTAATTGATAGTTTTGTGTTTGACATTGACACTGGCAGGCTGTTTTTTCCACTTCTATGGCCACTCACTGTACCCTTTGGAATCTCTATTTGCAGATATTTGTGCCCCACTATCGCTCCTGGTGGGTTGACTGCAGCCAACTACAGGTCATTCCTATGTATACATTACTGTACAGTTGAATTGCAGTGTTTAAACCTTGTTAAATGAATACATAGTTAAATCATTTGACATACTCAATACTTGTATTTTTTCAAAGGGTGTTTACTTAAGTGCTAATAAGTAGCGGGGGATGTGCAATGAGCTGGGGTGATGGTGGAGGAAAATCCGGGATAGAGTCCAGTATACCTGGATCACAGGTGCATTGTCAAGGGGGCATAGGAAGGGGAGCAATGGCAGTTCAAGGTGGACTGGGTGGGACACAAGGGTGACATTCAGGAGAGTCTTATTTCCTGGCGGGGCTCTTGGCAATAGTCACTGCCTTCAGCCTGGATCGCAGGGAACGTTTGTGGGTGGTTCTCCTTCTGCAGGGGGAGGGGTGCTGGTGGCCTGTTGGTCCTGTGGCGTGGCCTCCTGTCCACTAGCGGCAGCGGAGGTGGAGGGCTGTTCATTGTTTGGCTAGTGGTAGGGGCCCGGTGGTGAGCCACTGCCTTCCTCATAGTGTTGGCCATGTCTGCCAGTACCCCTGCAATGGTGACCAGGGTGGTGTTGATGTCCTTCAGGTCCTCCCTGATCCCAAGGGACTGTCCCTCCTGCAGCCGCTGGTTCTCCTGCATCTTGTCCAGTATCTGGCCCATCGTCTCCTGGGAATGTTGATATGCTCCCAGGATTGCGGTGAGTGCCTCCTGGAGAGTCAGTTCCCTGGGCCTGTCCTCCCCCTGTTGCACAGCAGTCCTCCCAGCTTCCCTGTTGTCCTGTGCCTCTGTCCCCTGAACCGTGTGCCCACCGCCACTGACCCTAGGTCCCTGATCATACCTGTGTTTCTGGGGTGGCCTGGGGTCCCTGTAGTGGTGGGCACACTGCTGATTGACGTGTCCTGGGGACTGAGGTATGGGCCCGCTGGGTGGGTACTGTGCTGGTGTTTCCTGAGTGGGGAGGCTCTGTGGTGGTATGGGACTGTGGCTGGGTAACCGACTGTCCGGAGATCCCTGATGGGCCAGGTTGGTCATCCAGATCCAGGGATCCAGAGCTGCTGTCATCACTGTGGGCCTCTTCTGGGTGGGGGGGCTGGATGTTGCTGGCGCCTCCTCTCCGTTGACGTTGGCTGGGGGACCTGTGGGGATGTAAATGCAGTGTTATTGTTTCTGCGTTTGACATCTTGTGCATGGGGTGTTGCCCTCTATGGTTGTTATTGCCCTGGCAGCTTTGCCTTCTG
Organism: Pleurodeles waltl; assembly: GCF_031143425.1. Lineage (NCBI taxonomy): Eukaryota > Metazoa > Chordata > Amphibia > Caudata > Salamandridae > Pleurodeles > Pleurodeles waltl. The sequence goes on from NC_090445.1 coordinate 786,475,693, forward strand.
TGAGTTGTTATTTGGTGGGCTAGCTGTTTTCCTCTAGTGTGCATGCTTTAGTGATAAGGGTCCAGGTAGGTCTGTGATGGGTGTCCATGTATTGGTGTTGCATGCAGGGCTTGGTATTGGGATGGGTGGGTTGTGATGGTGGGGTGTGTGGGAGGTGGTGGAGTGATGGGAGTGAGGGTAAGGGTGGGGGTATGTCATGGCATGCAGGTAGGGGGGTGAAAGTAGTAAAGAGTTGACTTACCAGAGTCCAGTCCTCCTACTGCTGCCAGGCCCTCAGGATGCATGATTGCCAAGACTTGCTCCTCCCATGTTGTTAGATGTGGGGGAGATGGTGGGGGGCCACCGCCAGTCCTCTGTACAGCTATTTAGGGGGTCATTCTGACCCCCGCGGGCGGCGGTCGCCGCCCGCATGGAGGGAGCCGCCATATGGCCGCTCCGCGGTCGAAAGACCGCGGAGGCCATTCTGGCTTTCCCGCTGGGCTGGCGGGCGACCGCCAGAAGGCCGCCCGCCAGCCCAGCGGGAAACCCCTCCCCACGAGGAAGCCGGCTCCGAATGGAGCCGGCGGAGTGGGTATGTGCGACGGGTGCAGTGGCACCCGTCGCGTATTTCAGTGTCTGCAAAGCAGACAATGAAATACAAAGTGGGGCCCCCAGGGGCCCCACAACACCCCATACCGCCATCCTGTTCCTGGCGGGCGACCCGCCAGGAACAAGATGGCGGTATGGGGTGTCAGAATCCCCATGGCGGCGCAGCAAGCTGCGCCGCCATGGAGGATTCTGCAGGACAGCGGAAAACTGGCGGAAGACCGCCGGTTTTCCTGTTCTGACCGCGGCTGAACCGCCACGGTCAGAATGTCCTGAGGAGCACCGCCAGCCTGTTGGCGGTGCTCCCGCATCCCCGGCCCCGGCGGTCCTTGACCGCCGGGGTCGGAATGACCCCCTTAGTGTCTTGCTGCCACTGAACACACCTTCCCCTATAGGTCATTCCACTTCTTCCTGATGTCATCCCTTGTTCTGGGGTGCTGTCCCACGGCGTTGGCCCTGTCCACGATTCTCTGCCATAGCTCAATCTTCCTAGCAATGGATGTCTGCTGCACCTGTGATCCGAATAGCTGTGGCTCTACCCGGATGATTTCCTCCACCATGACCCTTAGCTCCTTCTCTGAGAACCTGGGTGTCGTTGTGGTACCATGGGTGTAGTGTGAGTGGTGTGGGTGAGGGTGTGTAGGGTGATGTGTTGGGGTGTGTGATGTAAGGTGCGTGGATGGTGTATAGGTGATGGTGGTGTGTGACTGTGGTCTTGTCTGTGGTCTTGCTATCTCTCTTGTGGCACTTGTTTTTAGTTGTAAAGGGTTGTGGGTAATGTGGGTGGGTGTTATATAGTGGTGTGGGTGTGTGGGTGTGGTGTGTGTAGTTTGAATTGTCCAATGTGGTGTTGTTTTGTATGTGTATTTTGAGCGCTGCGGTATGTACCGCCAATGGTTTACCACCAATGAATTCGTAGTGATTTGTGGGTCATAATGTTGTGGGTGTAGTTCTGTTGGTGTAACGGTGTGGGTTTGGATACCACCAGTTTATCACTGACCTTTGGGCTGGCGGACTTGTGTGGGTGGCTGTATAGTGACGGATTGCTATGTGTGTGTCATAATATGGGTAGCGGTAATTCCCCGCGGTGGCGGTATGTTGGCGGCAGTCGGCATGGAGGTAAGCAGTACTTACCGCCAATGTCATAATGAGGGCCTAAGTGTTGCACAGCATGAGTAGTGCCACATGGAAACATGGTGGTGTGAGTTTGGCCTTTCTAGGGCTACCATAGTATCAATACAAATGACACTATTGTGGTGCAAGGAGGTTGTAAGTTCCACTAACGTTAAGACACAGTCTCAAATATGGACAATACAACACATATTTGGCATGGTCGAACTGTCAGTCCAGAATTATTTTGACAATCACCAGGTCCCTGAGACACAACCCATGTTAGTACTGTTCACCACCACACACCAATGCAAATATTCAACCAAACAGGAACACACATAATACCAGATGCAAGTGTGAGTCACCACTCCATCTAAAACTAACATCTGCCATGGCACATAGGAAACCACAAATATGCATGACTGACATGTTCTCACATTCCTTTGCAGCCGACCATGGTTACGGCATCCAGCCATGGGTAATAACCCCTTTTGGCAACCCAACAATGGAGGAAGAGCGGGTGTAGGCGGGTGTCCTCCACCGCGCCGGCGGTTCGCGCGTGTCGGAGGTGGGTGTTTACCATCCCCATGGTAACGTGGGGGCGGCTCCGGACACCTGGGACACGGATTTCCGGGTCCCGGGTGTTGAAAAGAGCGACGACGGACTCAGGAAGAGGAGGGAGGAGCCTTCGGAGGCAACGGCCTCAAAGGACGGAGCCGAGAGTCGGAAGGGGGCGGCCGTAGCGGAAGGAGCCAGGACTGAGAAGCAGGAGCTTCTCGACGAGAAAAGAAGACGCGAGGAGGGAACCGGGCCAGGAGAGACGAGCGCTGTCCGCCACGTCCCAGGAGGGACGTGGCTAAACAAGGTACGGTCCTTTGTCAAAGGGCAAGCCTAACCTCACTAACAGGGAGCAGGGGAGGAGAGAGTGGGAAGGGAGAGGGAGGTGGGGGGAAGAGGGGACTACACGGAGGAAACCTCTACTGCTACGTAGAGCAGTAGGCAGATATATCTCTCACACCCGGTTTATAGGAAGAACTTCCAGGGAGCACTAAGGGTGTTTTAAATACAGCACCTGTGCTTCTTTTACACACGACCGGGTCTCTCTCTCTCTCTCTCTCTCTCTCTCTCGCTCTCTGTTTTTCCCTTTGTCTCTCACAATCTTATTTTTGTATAATAATTATATACATATATATCCGACTTACCTTCCGTTCCACTCCTTTGTTTTCGGTTCACCGGGAATCCAAGACAGGCGGCGCCAGTCAAGAAGGGACCTATAAAGAACCCCAAAAGAAGGAAGCACTAAAGAAGATATCGCCCGAACAATCTAAAGTCACCTGTTTGCACACAATTCTTAAATAAATATCACCTTCATTGGCAATACGTCTCCGCGTTCTTCATATCACCCTCGCGCCCCGTAACAGTGGTGTCAGAAGTGGGACGAGATAGGTGGTACGAAGAATCTGACAAAAATGGGAGACAAGTCAACACTGGAGGACATGATTCAGCAACTAGCTGAAGGTCAAAGACACCTGCAGCTCGTATGGAAGGCACATCAGCGGGAGGCAAAAGAAGACCGGGAAGCCCTGCAAACCACATTGAAAAGCCAAGCTACCATCATGGCTAATAATCAATTGGTACACGAAACTGCTTTACAGAAATTAACTGATACCATCGCAGCAAGTAAAGTACATCCAAACGTCCCGAGTTCCGTCCTGCAAAAATTTCAAGAGGGAGAGGACCCCGATGCGTTCTTCACGAACTTCGAACGCGTGGCCTCCTCGGCCCAATGGGCGGAAGAGCGTTGGGGTCAATACATTGCCCCTCTCTTAACAGGGACATTACAGACGGCGTATCAAGCAGCCAATCACGGAGGTACTTCACCCTATAAAGATATCAAGAGCAGTATATTAGAAAGGGTGGGCCATGACTCTGAGTATTACAGGATGGGGTTCCGGAAAATCAGGTGGGGCCAGAGTGAGGATCCCAGAACCTTTTATTTCCGAGTTAAAGACCTAGGGTTAAAATGGTTGGGACCTCTGGGAACTGAAAGAGAGGAGATTATCAAGACGGTTATACTAGAGCAATATTTGGACTCACTTCCTGGTTCTACTAGGAATTGGATAAGACAACATCCAAAAGTTGACACCGAAATGGCCATAGATCTAGCCTGTGCCTATCACCGATCTGTTGATTTTAAGAACCCAGGTATCAGAGTCAATACCAAACCTCCCGTAGTACCCCTTATATATCCCCTACGACGGTTAGCAGAAGAACCGGGGCCGAGTCGGAGTGGAGAGGCGGCCCCCATGCAACAGCCCCAGTGTTACAGCTGTGGGGAATGGGGCCACATTGCTAGAATGTGCCCAAGAAAAGGCGACAGGGTAGAACCCATGGAAATAGGGGTTACTAGGGGTAGAGTACTGTGTACCGGTAAGGGAAACCTTAGGTTCAAACAAACCGTTAGGATAAACGGGAACCCCATACAGGCTCTTATAGACACGGGGTGCAGTCAGTCGGTGATACGAGGCAACCTGTTAAACCATATGGACCAAACTTCCCCACAGTGGGTTTCCATCTGCTGCATCCACGGGGAGAAAACCAACTACCCTTTGGCTCTGGTACAAATAGAGTGGGAAGAGTATCAGGATTTTCTACTGGTAGGAGTTATGGATCGGTTAGTAGAGGACTGTGTCATAGGCACCGACTATTTAAGATTCTCCGAACTTTTAGACAAAGTGAGGTCACCCGTAATGTCCCCAGACTGGTGGACTGAAGCACCCTTTCATAACAGTCCTATTGAGAAACCACCAACCCGCTTAAAACTGACTAGAAGGGAAAAAAGACAAGGGAAACAGAACTACCAACTCTCAAGATCCGGACATACCTCTACAAAGATGGTAGCCAGTATATCCACACCCTCTCTCTCTTTTCGGGCTAGTCAGCGAGAGGATCCCACACTAAGTCACGCCTGGAAAAGTGCAAAATCCGAATCCACAAACGAGGTGGGTCCCTATTTTTTAATCCAAAGGAACCTTTAATATAGGATCATCAACTCCAACCATGGGGAAAAGAAACAGTTGGTAGTACCCGAGCCCTATCGTACCCAAGTCTTATTTTTGGCACACAACCAACCAGGGGGTGGGCATTATGGTAGGGAGAAAACAGAGGAATACTTACTAAGACGATTCTATTGGCCGGGGGTTTACGCCCAAATTAGAAAGTATTGTGCCCAGTGCCCCCGCTGTCAAATGATAGACCCAGGTTCGCTTAGGAAGGCCCCTCTACAACCACTCCCCATTATCGATATTCCATTTACTCGTATCGGTATGGATCTGGTGGGACCCCTCTTACCCTCCACAAAAGGATATACCTATATATTAGTCTTAGTCGACTATGCTACTAGGTACCCAGAAGCGATTCCACTCTCTAGTATGACCACGAAGGCAGTAGCCCAAGCCATGATCACCTTCTTTTCCAGAGTAGGGTTTCCACAGGAAATACTAACGGATCAGGGAACGCCTTTTATGTCCGCCCTCATGAAACAGATCTGTAAAGTCCTGGGGATTAAGCAGTTAAAAACCTCAGTCTATCATCCCCAAACAGACGGTTTAGTAGAACGCTATAACCGTACTATTAAAACGTTACTAAGAAAAACGGTCGAAGATACAGGAAGGGACTGGGACCAGAAATTACCTCTAGTCCTCTACGCCATCCGTACCCACGAGCAGATATCCACGGGACATAGCCCCTTTGAGCTAGTTTTTGGGAGACAACCACGGAATTTACTCGACATGGCAGCCGAGGGGTGGGAAGAAGAAGGAGAAGAAGAAAGGCCCCTGTTAGAATATGTTAACAAATTAAAAACCCAACTACATGTCGTGTGGGACGATGTCCGGAAACATCTAGAAAAAGCACAGAGAAACCAAAAGACATATTATGATCAAGGGGCCAAAATGCGATCTTTCCAACAGAATGACCAAGTCTTAATTTTACGACCCTCGTCCGAAAACAAACTCTTAGCCAAGTGGCAGGGGCCCTATAAGATCTTAAAGTCCGTTTCCCCAGTCACATATCTGATAGAATTGTCCCAACACCCTAAAAAGACCCAAATACATCATGTCAATTTATTAAAGAAATGGGAAAACCCAGAAGATACAATAACATCCACAGCCAGAGGATTTTTAGTAACCCCAACCACAGAATTAGGGATGGACCTCTTTCCCACCAACAGGGAAGAGGCATGGGAAGCCCCACAGGTAAATGGCCCAACTCCTAGCCCTTTTAAAAAGTCATTCACAGTTCTTTTCAGGCACACCAGGGAGAACCAACTTAATTCAACACCACATTAGAACCCCTGAGGGGAAAACCGTTCGGTTACGACCCTACAGGATCCCAGAGGCACATAAACACCTCATTGAAGAGGAAGTCCAAAAGATGATAACCCTCAAAGTTATTGAACCATCTACGAGCCTGTGGTGTTCTCCTGTAGTCATAGTGCCAAAACCGGACAGTTCCGTCCGGTTTTGTATCGATTTCCACAAACTAAACGAAATATCCCTCTTTGACACATACCCCATTCCACGGGTTGACGATTTACTTGAGAAATTAGGGAATGCCCGGTATATGTCAACCCTGGACCTGACGAAGAGTTACTGGCAAATTCCACTCGCTCCTACAGATAAAGAAAAAACTGCCTTTTCCACACAGTCGGGACTCTATCATTTTACTGTCCTACCATTCGGTCTCCATGGGGCTCCAGCCACGTTCCAACGCTTAATGGATCGCCTCTTGAAACCGTTCCAAACGTTTGCCGCAGCATATTTAGATGATATCGTCATCTACAGTGATACCTGGGAGGAACATTTACAACATCTACACAAAATTTTCAGCACATTGTTTGGAGCAGGCCTCACGGCCAATCCAAAGAAATGCAGTCTAGGAAATAACCACATTGCATATCTCGGATACTATATCGGAAATGGGTTTCTACAACCCCAAAAAAATAAAATAGAAGCTATTTTACAAGTATCTGTACCCACGACCAAAAGAGAACTTCGCTCTTTTTTGGGTCTTGTGGGGTACTATTGTAGGTTCATTCCCCAATACTCTACACTAGCTGCTCCTCTCACTGATCTCCTTAAAAAGTGCTATCCTTCGAAATTGCCCATGTTCTCAGACTCTCAACTATCCAGCTTTCATCATCTGAAACAGTCTCTTACGACGGAACCCGTGCTCAGATGTCCTGATTTCTCTAGGCCATTCCATTTGTATACCGATGCTTCCAATGTGGGATTAGGGGCTGTCCTTACTCAACCTGACACTGAGGGCCAGGTCCATCCTATTGTATATATTAGCAGGAAGTTGCTTCCCCGGGAATGCAATTATCCAGTTATCGAAAGGGAATGCTTGGATATAAAATGGGCTATTGAAAATCTGCGATATTACTTGTTAGGTAGACCTTTTGTCCTCTTCACTGATCATGCTCCTTTAACCCGGTTGGCTTCTCATAAAGACTCCAATGCTCGGGTGCTCCGTTGGTTTCTGGAACTTCAACCCTTTACCTTTCAGATACTGCATATTCCAGGGGCTCAGCAAGGTCCGGCCGACTTCCTGTCCCGGTTTCCTGATCCTACGGTACTCTATCAGTCCCGTTCATGGGATGGGGTGTGTAGGTGGGTGTCCTCCACCGTGCCTACGGACTCCTCCGACTGGCGCGGTTCGCGTGCGTCGGAGGTGGGTGTTTACCATCCCCATGGTAACGTGGGGGCGGCTCCGGACACCTGGGACACGGATTTCCGGGTCCCGGGTGTTGAAAAGAGCGACGACGGACTCAGGAAGAGGAGGGAGGAGCCTTCGGAGGCAACGGCCTCAAAGGACGGAGCCGAGAGTCGGAAGGGGGCGGCCGTAGCGGAAGGAGCCAGGACTGAGAAGCAGGAGCATCTCGACGAGAAAAGAAGACGCGAGGAGGGAACCGGCCCAGGAGAGACGAGCGCTGTCAGCCACGTCCCAGGAGGGACGTGGCTAAACAAGGTACGGTCCTTGTTCAAAGGGCAAGCCTAACCTCACTAACAGGGAGCAGGGGAGGAGAGAGTGGGAAGGGAGAGGGAGGTGGGGGGAAGAGGGGACTACACAGAGATAACCTCTACTGCTACGTAGAGCAGTAGGCAGATATATCTCTCACACCCGGTTTATAGGAAGAAATTCCGGGGAGCACTAAGGGTGTTTTAAATACAGCACCTGTGTTTCTTTTACACACGACCGGGTCTCTCTCTCTCTCTCTCTCTCTCTCTCTCTCTCTCTGTTTTTCCCTTTGTCTCTCACAATCTTATTTTTGTATAATAATTATATACATATATATCCGACTTACCTTCCGTTCCACTCCTTTGTTTTCGGTTCACCGGGAGTCCAAGACAGGCAGCGCCAGTCAAGAAGGGACCTATAAAGAACCCCAAAAGAAGGAAACATTAAAGAAGACATCGCCCGAACAATCTAAAGTCACCTGTTTGCACACAATTCTTAAATAAATATCACCTTCATTGGCAATACGTCTCCGCGTTCTTCATATCACCCTCGCGCCCCGTAACAGCGGGCATACAATGAAGGTACTGAAGGACACGAAATGTGGTGGAGAGGATGTTTGGGCTCCTGAAGTCAAGGTTCAGGTGCCTGGCTCTGACAGGAGGAAGCCTGTTGTATGCAACACCGCTGGTGTGCAAGATAATCCTTGCATGTGCAATCTTGCATAACATTTGTATTCAGACTAATGTCCACTAGGATGAACTGGTAGTTGTCCCCAATGAGGATGAGGATGACAATGATGCAGCACAGGTGAAGGAGGAACAACAAAACACTGCTGTAGCAGGTTGCAGGAGACAACAAATTGTACTGAACATCTTCACCTAGACACTGTATAACAAAAATCACCATTAAATCGCTTTGCACCAGATTGTCCATGGCGTACTCATTATCTGCTTCATATACCATTGGTAACTTGCCCATACCTCAGTGAGCATGAAAAAAACACAACAGTTGCAAAGAATGTTGGAACATACGCTGTGATTTAAGAAGGTCTAGCACCTCCATGCCGCACATCACAGTCACATTACTCACGCTTATGTGGCTCTCTACGGCCTAGATCCACGCACCAGAAATACTAAGTGGTGTAATGTATGCATTGCGTAACCCTTTGCACCACATCATGGCTAGGCCAGGCAAGATGTGTGCAAGGTGGGCATAGATACAGTAGGGGATGTTTCAAACTGGTGTACCTGAAACTAAGGCACTAAACTGTGTCACATCTCAGGCGGGTAGCTGTAACGCTAGCACTGAGCAGGTGTGACAAGGGAAAACACCATTGGTATCAATGGACCATTATGTACCGGTCAGGGTTAGGGCCAAACATTTGCACAGTATATCAATGGCATTACATACCGTGAGCTCTATTGGCCCCAACACTGCTGCATGGTTTGCTGTCTCTCAAATATAGCACATACATGTTGGCTGTGGAGTGCGCTAAGGGCCACAAGACAAGTGGGGCAGCAATGGGTGCTGTTCCACTCTCCACACATATGCCCCATAACCAGGAATGATTAATAAAATGGGACAATGCACCACCAAATGAATGTGTGGCTGGAATGTAGGCATAGTCGATAGCACTTCCAATGTAAATTCTTAGACATGTCACACAATTGTGTTGTCTTGACATATGCCTGCAGCTGATCTGGAATTACATGTGAAGACTGCTGTACCAGTGTATGGCCTAGGTAGGAAAGGGTTAGCAATTACATACAATGGTTGGTTTGCATCTGCAAGGTAACCTAGTAAAGTCTGTATGACACTATCACACATGACATATGAAAACATACCTCTCAATGACACTCGCATGTCTGACCAAGAGAACCTGACATACTGGACCAAAACCCTAAAATGTCTAGGGCTCCCACACCCAGTCCTGCTTGGGTTGTGCATGTAAGTCTAGCAATGTCCAAACATGCCACAGACCCATCCACAATTCTATGGATGAAGAAGGAGACAGAATGTTGCATGTGGAATTCACATAATCATAGCTAGAGATGACTCCACACACTAGCAAGATACACTCATAGTGAAAGTGACATAGGTTGAGGAATGCAGATGTGTGTACATACCCATGTGCACCAAAGAATGTGGAAGAACAGCTAAGAGACTCCCTTAGACACTTGGAGATGCAACATGAGGAGGATACTCTGACACTACACAAGTGCTGTCGCTGGTGTACTGTCATGTGTCTGGGGAAGTCATGTAATCTAGCAAAGCCTGAGAATGGGAGGGATACTATCACTTAGCCAGTAGAAGAAGATGTGTTCATCTATAAAGTACACAAGTCTCTTGTAGCATCCTGACCATGTATGATGGGACAATTATGCAGTAGAAGATGTGTACATAGGGTATGCAGCCTAAAGAATGCCAGCAATGTAGAACCAAATCCATTCCAAACAAGATATGCCGTTAATGTTGGAGAAGGAACACACATAGACCAATACTGACTGTACAACACAACAATGTTACCATATGATCACCAGACATATATTCATAGAGGATCTATAGGTCAGTACATAACCCATTCATGTTGGCAAAAACAACAACTATGTACTTGCCCATCGCATACTATTGTGACAGAAGGAAGTGACAGATGAAATTATCTCTCCCCTGGGTCAGAAAACATAAGCAAGTTACACAAGATATAAATGCCCTAACCAAGCATCATACGTAAAATCCATACAATGTATAACCATTTTTGTCAAACCATTCCAAATATTGAGACATGTCCTAGGCAAACAACCAGCCAGTCCCCTGTACATGATAGGGCAAGCCTGATATCAAGTACCCCAAAGGAAACAAAACATGCTAGACCATGGGATCACATTTGTGCAGGTGTCTGTCTGCAGGGGACTGCGCAATGTGCTGCTGAAGAGCAATTATGATGAAGGTAGATCCCCGCCCTATGCCCCCTGACTCCTCTGCTGACGCTACATTGACTCTTGGCACAGGGGCCTGCTGCTTGAGCAAATGGACTGAGCTGAGTGGAGCACCATCAACCTGCTTCAATACATGCAACTATGGGTCTGCGTGGGCACACAAAGTGTCACAGGAGCAATGATGATAGCGTGCCATCACTGCCTGACAGTAACCCTGCAATATAGGTGTATGCCATTGTATATAACAATCAAAACAAACATGTTTTGGTTGATTGTATGTACCAGATGTGTGCCTTTCATATATAAGTCTGAATTCTCAGCACACTTCAATGGCTCGGGCTTGGTATCATGTATTGGAAAATGCACAAAAGTCAACCTTCTAATAATGAAAATGTATATGTATTACATGATTATGCATAGACTTATATGACCTTCAGATATGTTCCTACATAGGGAAACAAAGGTGGGACAAATATGAATACACAGCCATGAAACAATGGCCAACATATGTCCATGCTGGAAGATAGATAGGGGAGGTGTCATATCCCATGAACACACCGCTTTGGCATTCATTACACATATCACATGAAACATATCTTTGGATACATACATCACATACCGACCTTCATTGACACATGCCAGTACACCATCTCCTGCATCATATATGCATGGGGAACCATATGTTACATGTGTAGCATAGCATCATGTACCCTGAACCATACAACACACCACAGTGTGGACACACATGCACTCAAATTGCCATGGGTTACATGAAAACAACCCAGGCATAGTCCACAGCATCCTTTGTGTGCGATTTGTCAAGGGTATCACATGCATGAACATGTATTGGACATAGCCTATCATATCTAAAGCGGTGTTGTCGAATGTAGATTTGGAAATCAGACATGACAATGTGATAGACCCACAAATATGTGTTACATCACATATGTGCACTCCCAGTTCCCATGTGGTAACATGTATGTGAAAAAAGTCTACCAACACATGCATATATGCAAACGGTATCAGTCATCGCATGCATCACACACACATACAAACATATGGTAACACATTTTGATGTTACCGTTATATATTTGAATGCACATGCACACACACATAGCCATAACATACTGACTACATAGATGCACAGCTCCTGCAACAAGGAATGTGAAACCGGGTGCAATGTCAGCATTTCCTACACAATCTACGCATTCCCGTATGCGTCAAACTTTTTGATGCAAATGGCAATTCCCCATACATCGCAAATCAATAAAATGACACCCGGCTCCTACGCGTCAATCGCAAGTCGACAGGCCTTTTCAGCCTTCATTGAAAAAAAACATGCATGACCGTCATGCATCAGAAAAAACAACGCATATCAGAAAATGTGATGCACACGTCCAGGAAGTGATGAAATAGGACTTCCTTGCTGCAAACATGATACAGTGATTTCACTTTCACCTTACAGTATTTTAGTCTGTGATTGTGAGAGGTTGTGTGGAGCTGGTGCTGGTTGAGGAGTGTTTTTTTCTGAGTTTTGTGCTGTGTCCTGTTGCTGTCCTGTCAATTGTGTCATTTTTGTAAGTTTTGTGTAGTGTTTTTGTCCTGTCATAATATTTGTTTTCTCAGGTGTTTGTCTTCAGGTAGCGTAGTCTGTTGTGGTATTTGGGTTAGGTGGGGTAGTGTTAAATTATTTTTGGGGGTAATACATTTTCAGTGGAGTAAAACTGCAATATGTCGGGGAATGGAGATCCCAGCGCATGAGTGGAGATGGACTGGGAGGGTTCATCTGGTTGGTGAAGCACTACCTCCCCATGATGTTGAATATGGGTGTCCAGGTCATCCAGGGCTACCCAACGGAGGCACGGAAGCTGCAAGTGGGGCAAGGTGCTCCACCACCTACGGAGGATCTTTGTTGTTGTGTGGATAGATTACCAACTCAAACACCGGTGGGCATATCTCATTGCACAAGAGGGATATCTCCTGGATCACCCGGAGATTCGGATTGGTGGACCAGTTGGAAAGTACCCCTTTTGCATTGCAACATCCTCATTTGCTTGTGCATGACCAGAGGACATAAGGTTGACTGCAGCATGTTTTGTCAAGGGTCAGTCAGAAGTTTAGTGTCTAAACCAAACAGCATTTAAGAGAGCTTAGCAATGCATTGATTGCAGACAAATTGCACAGTCATCTTTGTGTACATTGTGTATCACAAATACACCATAAAGCGTCAAATATCAGACACACGTGCAATGGTGCAAGGGTACATTTCCCATGCACAAAATTACATGTCCATCATGGTCATTACAACTGTTTAAATGGGGTAAGTAATGGTAAAGTGATGGGAAACATGACGCAGGAGTATTGTTAGTCATGGGTGTGTGTGTGCGAGAGTCATGTATGTGTAGGGTGACATGACAGTTACACTAATGTAAGAAGGAGTGATTGCCTCATGATGCAACATCTGTGTCTAATTTTGTGAAGGTGATGGTGTCATTGGAGGCAAATACTACCTAACCAAATGTCAATTTTTGACAACTGTAAGCATTCTGGCAGTGTGAAAGGCTGGTGCCACATGCTGGCAGAACCAGGCCTAAGGAATGCAAGCTGTGTATTCCTGCTGTAGGTGGCACCCAAAAAAATATAGCCTTAACATCAGCTTGCTAACACAGTCCCTATATTGGAGTCAATTTATATTTCTGCCTAAGACTGATTGATTACCTGACTGTTCCCTTGTCATCAAAAAGCCAAGTTCCACTTTCCTTATGTAGCCTATTCATGTGTGGTGCTAAACATGCCAAGTGGAATCATAATGACAGGGTTCCCAACATCAGTGTCCTGACATCCACCATGGTGTGCCATATATTACATATGGCACACACATGATGAAGGTATGTGTTGGTGCTGTGGGACTGAAAACTGGCAAGCCTCTGAGTGGTTGCCGCCTTCTTCACATAGATCAACTGCAAGAGTCAAAGGTAAGGCCAATGGACAGTTTCCTGCCTCCCCATATTGTTAAAACTATGGCGGTCATTACAACATTGGCGGTAAAAGCCGCTTTCCGCCGTGCAGAAGACCGCCAACACACCGCCGCAGCCGCGGAATTCCACCACAGCTATTATGACCCACACCTCTGAATCCGACAAAATCCAGACACCCACACAAGACCGCCACACCAAAGGTCAGTGATAAACTGGCGAAATCAAAACCTCCACCGTCACGCCAACAGAAATACGCCCACACTATCACGACACACGAATCCACGCGGCGGTCTTTCAACCGCGGTATTCCATTGGCGGTACACACCGCTGCACTCAAAATACACACACATTTACAAAACACTGCTACATTGGACAATTCGAAATACACACACCTGATACACATACACACACCACTCCCACACACCCATTACAATATAAAACACACACCCACACCACCCACAAGCCCCTACGACCACAATTACTGAGAGAAGGCCAGAGAGAGACACCACCATCCACAAACTAGCAGCCACAGGCACTCAACACCATCAACCACACTACTTCCACGCACAAAACACCACACACCACTACACATCACCACATTTATCACCACATACACCACCCCACACATCACCCACACCACCCCAAGGCACGGCAAAGACACCCCAGGTTCTCGGAGGAGGAGCTCAGGGTCATGGTGGAGGAAATCGTCCGGGTAGAGCCACAGCTATTTGGAGCACAGGTGCAGCACACCTCAATTGCAAGGAAGATGGAGCTATGGAGAAGAATAGTCGACAGGGTCAACGCAGTGGGACAGCACCCAAGAAATAGGGACGACATCAGGAAGAGGTGGAACGACCTACGGGGGAAGTTGCGTTCCGTTGTCTCAAGACACCACATCGCGGTACAGCGGACTGGCAGCGGACCCCCACCTCCTCCCCCACAACTAACAACATGGGAGGAGCAGGTCTTGGAGATCCTGCATCCTGAGGGCCTCGCAGGAGTCGGTGGAGGAATGGACTCTGGTAAGTCAAATCTTAACTTTCATATCCCCCAACCTACCTGCATGCTATCACAGACCCCCACCCTCACCCCCTCCCCTATCACTCCAACTCCTCACAAATGTCCCAACATCACAAACCACACATCCCAACACCAAGCCCTGCATGCAGCAACAAAGCATGGACACCCATCACTAAAGCATGCCCACTGCACATACCCACATAACCCCCTAAACCATCATCACACAAGGTCCCACACAGGAATGCAAGCACTGGGGTACACGGTCACCCACCCATTGCACACCATCACACACACAGATGCAATAATCATGCTTTTACACCCCTGCAGGACCACTACCCAACGTCACCAGACAGGAGGGTCCAGACATCTCCACCCCACCCACTGAAGAGGGCCACAGTGATGACAGCAGCTCTGTCCAACTGGATCCAGATGACCAGCCCGGACCATCGTGGGCCTCGGGACAGTCGGTTCCCCACACCCAGTCACAGGCCACCACAGAGCTTCCACCCTCTGGTAACACCAGCACAGCACCCACCCAGCGGGCCCATACCTCCGTCCCCAGGACACGTCAATCACTACAGGGAACCCAGGATAACCCACCAGCCCAACAACAACAGGGACCTGGGGGCAGTGGTAGTGGGCACACGGTGCAGGGGACGGAGGCCCAGGAACACAGGGGAACTGGGAGGGCTGCTCTGCGACAGGGGGCGGACAGGCCAAGGGAACCCACTCTCCATGTGGCCCTCTCCTCCATCATGGGAGCATACCACCACTCCCAGGAGACGATGGCAACGGTCCTGGCCAAGTTTCAGGAGACCCAGCGCATGCAGGAGGAACAGTATTTGGGGTTCATGGAGGAACTCAGAACCATCAGCTCCACCCTGGGCACCATCGTAGGGGTGCTGAAGGAAATACTTAACACCAGGAGGGACACTGTGGCACTACAAGGGGCCCGTGACACTAGCATGGACGATGAACTGCCCACCACCTCCGCCGGCGCTAGTGGACAGGAGGCACTGCCACAGGACCACCACACCAGCACCCCACCCCCTGCAGATGGAGATCCACCCCGCAAACGGTCCCTGAGATCCAGGAACAGGACAGAGCACAATGCCAAGACCCCCACCAAGAAATGAGACCACCCTGATTGTAATCCCACTGTCCCACTTTTTAACCCTGTCCATTTTTAAACTGCCCCAGCTCCACTTCCTATGCCCATATGGGCAATGCACCTGTGAAACTAATAGACTGGACTCTGCCATGGACATTCCTCTGCCATCACCCCTCACCATTTAACTTCCCCCTCCAATATTTTGTATTTAAATAAACACCCTTGAATCACAAAACAATCTGGAGTCAGTCTGTGATTTCGAAAATGTGTATTAGCAATTACAGTGGCAAAATGCTCTTTCAAATGTAATGTCAACCTACCTATGTAAAAACAACAAGTGATGGTCGGAATGCTGAACATTGTCAAACATTCACCCCCAGTCACAGATCTGGGTTTAATCCATCGTTTTTTTGCTGCCCATGCCATTCCAGTTTGGACCCAGCCATATGCAAATCAGTCTTGACCCTGTTCCCCATGGGAACAGTCCAGCCCGAACTGCTAGGCCAGGTCTTCCCTGGACTGGAAACAAGCATCCTGGGACCGGTTTCGGGGTTTCACCCCTCATCAGCCAGGCTAGCTTGAATCCAGTGGCATGGGAAGCACGGGACCCACGCATGGGCATACGCTTCCCACTTAGGGCGACAAATGCAAAAACAACAAGTGATGGACGGAATGCTGAACATTGTCAAACATTCACCCCCAGTCACAGATCTGGGTTTAATCCATCGTTTTTTTGCTGCCCATGCCATTCCAGTTTGGACCCAGCCATATGCAAATCAGTCTTGACCCTGTTCCCCATGGGAACAGTCCAGCCCGAACTGCTAGGCCAGGTCTTCCCTGGACTGGAAACAAGCATCCTGGGACCGGTTTCGGGGTTTCACCCCTCATCAGCCAGGCTAGCTTGAATCCAGTGGCATGGGAAGCACGGGACCCACGTCTGGGCATACCCTTCCCACTTAGGGCGACAAATGCAAAAACAACAAGTGATGGACGGAATGCTGAACATTGTCAAACATTCACCCCCAGTCACAGATCTGGGTTTAATCCATCGTTTTTTTGCTGCCCATGCCATTCCAGTTTGGACCCAGCCATATGCAAATCAGTCTTGACCCTGTTCCCCATGGGAACAGTCCAGCCCGAACTGCTAGGCCAGGTCTTCCCTGGACTGGAAACAAGCATCCTGGGACCGGTTTCGGGGTTTCACCCCTCATCAGCCAGGCTAGCTTGAATCCAGTGGCATGGGAAGCACGGGACCCACGTCTGGGCATACCCTTCCCACTTAGGGCGACAAATGCAAAAACAACAAGTGATGGACGGAATGCTGAACATTGTCAAACATTCACCCCCAGTCACAGATCTGGGTTTAATCCATCGTTTGTCACACATCTCAAGTCCATGAGGAATGTAAGCAGATGACACACGTTGGAAACCACACCTGTGGAACCGTAAGGGAAATGTACAACTCAGTTACCATATAATGGTAGAAATCGACAGACAGGATAGAAGTAGAAGTGTGAAAGTACTTATAGTAGGCAGGAATGTGTTCTCACCTGTGTGTCACTGGAAATATTGCTGGATAACTGAGTCCCTGTTGTCAATGTCTTCTTCCTCTGCTTCCTCCTCATCACTGTCCACAGGCTCCACAGCTGTCACAACACCGTCATCTGGACCATCCTCCTGCAGAAAAGACACCTGTCGTTGCAAAGCCAAGTTGTTAAGCATACAGCAGGCCACGATGATCTGGCACACCTTCTTTGGTGAGTAGAATAGGGAACCACCTGTCATATGGAGGCACCTGAACCTCGCCTTCAGGAGGCCGAAGGTCCGTTCGATCACCCTCCTAGTCCGCCCATGTGCCTCATTGTAGCGTTCCTCTGCCCTTGTCCTGGGATTCCTCACTGGGGTCAGTAGCCATGACAGGTTGGGGTAACCAGAGTCCCCTAATAGCCACACCCGGTGCCTCTGGAGTTGACCGATCACATAAGGGATGCTGCTATTCCGCAGGATGTAGGCGTCATGCACTGAACCAGGGAACATAACATTTACCTGGGAGATGTACTGGTCTGCCAAACATACCATCTGTTCATTCATTGAATGATAACTCATCCGGGTCATGTACACAAGTTCACTCCTGTGGGGGGGGACCAGAGCTACATGGGTCCCATCAATGGCACCGATGATGTTGGGGATATGTCCAAGGGCATAGAAGTCACCTTTAACTGGAGCCAAATACTCCACCTGAGGCAAAACGATATAGCTCTGCATGTGTTTCAGAAGGGCAGACAACACTCTGGACAACACGTTGGAAAACATAGGCTGGGACATCCCTGATCCCATGGCCACTGTTGTTTGAAATGACCCACTTGCAAGGAAATGGAGCACTGATAGCACCTGCACTTGAGGGGGGATCCCTGTGGGATCGCGGATTGCTGACATCAGGTCAGGCTCCAACTGGGCACACAGTTCCTGGATAGTGGGACGGTCAAACCTGTAGGTGACACTGTACAACAAAAATCACCATTAAATCGCTTTGCACCAGATTGTCCATGGCGTACTCATTATCTGCTTCATATACCATTGGTAACTTGCCCATACCTCAGTGAGCATGAAAAAAACACAACAGTTGCAAAGAATGTTGGAACATACGCTGTGATTTAAGAAGGTCTAGCACCTCCATGCCGCACATCACAGTCACATTACTCACGCTTATGTGGCTCTGTACGGCCTAGATCCACGCACCAGAAATACTAAGTGGTGTAATGTATGCATTGCGTAAATTCCAACCCTTTGCAACACATCATGGCTAGGCCAGGCAAGATGTGTGCAAGGGGGGCATAGATACAGTAGGGCCATCTAAACTGTGTCACATCTCAGGCGGGTAGCTGTAACGCTGGCACTGAGCAGGTGTGACAAGGGAAAACACCATTGGTATCAATGGACCATTATGTACTGGTCAGGATTAGGGCCAAACATTTGCACAGTATATCAATGGAATTACATACCGTGAGCGCTATTGGCCCCAACACTGCCGCATGGTTTGCTGTCTCTCAAATATAGCACATACATGTTGGCTGTGGAGTGCGCTAAGGGCCACAAGACAAGTGGGGCAGCAATGGGTGCTGTTCCACTCTCCATACATATGCCCCATAACCAGGAATGATTAATAAAATGGGAGAATGCACCACCAAATGAATGTGTGGCTGGAATGTAGGCATAGTCGATAGCACTTCCAATGTAAATTCTTAGACATGTCACACAATTGTGTTGTCTTGACATATGCCTGCAGCTGATCTGGAATTACATGTGAAGACTGCTGTACCAGTGTATGGCCTAGGTAGGAAAGGGTTAGCAATTATATACAATGGTTGGTTTGCATCTGCAAGGTAACCTAGTAAAGTCTGTATGACACTATCACACATGACATATGAAAACATACCTCTCAATGACACTCGCATGTCTGACCAAGAGAACCTGACATACTGGACCAAAACCCTAAAATGTCTAGGGCTCCCACACCCAGTCCTGCTTGGGTTGTGCACGTACGTCTAGCAATGTCCAAACATGCCACAGACCCATCCACAATTCTATGGATGAAGAAGGAGACAGAATGTTGCATGTGGTATTCACATAATCATAGCTAGAGATGACTCCACACACTAGCAAGATACACTCATAGTGAAAGTGACATAGGTTGAGGAATGCAGATGTGTGTACATACCCATGTACACCAAAGAATGTGGAAGAACAGCTGAGAGACTCCCTTAGACACTTGGAGATGCAACATGAGGAGGATACTCTGACACTACACAAGTGCTGTCGCTGGTGTACTGTCATGTGTGTGGGGAAGTCATGTAATCTAGCAAAGCCTGAGAATGGGAGGGATACTATCACTTAGCCAGTAGAAGAAGATGTGTTCATCTATAAAGTACACAAGTCTCTTGTAGCATCCTGACCATGTATGATGGGACAATTATGCAGTAGAAGATGTGTACATAGGGTATGCAGCCTAAAGAATGCCAGCAATGTAGGACCAAATCCATTCCAAACAAGATATGCCGTTAATGTTGGAGAAGGAACACACATAGACCAATACTGACTGTACAACACAACAATGTTACCATGTGATCACCAGACATATATTCATAGAGGATCTATAGGTCAGTACATAACCCATTCATGTTGGCAAAAACAACAACTATGTACTTGCCCATCGCATACTATTGTGACAGAAGGAAGTGACAGATGAAATTATCTCTCCCCTGGGTCAGAAAACATAAGCAAGTTACACAAGATATAAATGCCCTAACCAAGCATCATACGTAAAATCCAAACAATGTATACCCATTTTTGTCAAACCATTCCAAATATTGAGACATGTCCTAGGCAAACAACCAGCCAGTCCCCTGTACATGATAGGGCAAGCCTGATATCAAGTACCCCAAAGGAAACAAAACATGCTAGACCATGGGATCACATTTGTGCAGGTGTCTGTCTGCAGGGGACTGCGCAATGCGCTGCTGAAGAGCAATTATGATGAAGGTAGATCCCCGCCCTATGCCCCTTAACTCCCCTGCTGTCGCTAAATTGACTCTTGGCACAGGGGCCTGCTGCTTGAGCAAATGGACTGAGTTGAGTGGAGCACGATCAACCTGCTTCAATATATGCAACTATGGGTCTGCGTGGGCACACAAAGTGTCACAGGAGCAATGATGATAGCGTGCCATCACTGCCTGACAGTAACCCTGCAATACAGGTGTATGCCATTGTATATAACAATCAAAACAAACATGTTTTGGTTGATTGTATGTACCAGATGTGTGCCTTTCATATATAAGTGTGAATTTTCAGCACACTTCAATGGCTCGGGCTTGGTATCATGTGTTGGGAAATGCACAAAAGTCAACCTTCTAATAATGAAAATGTATATGTATTACATGATTATGCATAGACTTATATGACCTTCAGATATGTTCCTACATAGGGAAACAAAGGTGGCACAAATATGAATACACAGCCATGAAACAATGGCCAGCATATGTCCATGCTGGAAGAGAGATAGGGGAGGTGTCATATCCCATGAACACACCGCTTTGGCATTCATTACACATATCACATGAAACATATCTTTGGATACATACATCACATACCGACCTTCATTGACACATGCCAGTACACCATCTCCTGCATCATATATGCATGGGGAACCATATGTTACATGTGTAGCATAGCATCATGTACCCTGAACCATACAACACACCACTGTGTGGACACACATGCACTCAAATTGCCGTGGGTTACATGAAATCAACCCAGGCATAGTCCACAGCATCCTTTGTGTGCGATTTGTCAAGGATATCACATGCATGAACATGTATTGGACATAGCCTATCATATCGAAATCGGTGTTGTCAAATGTAGATTTGGAAATCAGACATGACAATGTGGTAGACCCACAAATATGTGTTACATCACATATGTGCACTCCCAGTTCCCATGTGGTAACATGTATGTGAAAAAAGTCTACCAACACATGCATATATGCAAACGGTATCAGTCATCGCATGCATCACACACACATACAAACATATGGTAACACATTTTGATGTTACAGTTATATATTTGAATGCACATGCGCACACACATAGCCATAACATACTGACTACATAGATGCACAGCTCCTGCAACAAGGAATGTGAAACCGGGTGCAATGTCAGCATTTCCTACACAATCTACGCATTCTCGTATGCATCAAACTTTTTGATGCAAATGGCAATTCCCCATACATCGCAAATCAATAAAACGACACCCGGCTCCTACGCGTCAATCGCAAGTCGACAGGCCTTTTCAGCCTTCATTGAAAAAAAACACGCATGACCGTCATGCATCAGAAAAAACAACGCATATCAGAAAATGTGATGCACACGTCCAGGAAGTGATGAAATAGGACTTCCTTGCTGCAAACATGATACAGTGATTTCACTTTCACCTTACAGTATTTTAGTCTGAGATTGTGAGAGGTTGTGTGGAGCTGGTGCTGGTTGAGGAGTGTTTTTTTCTGAGTTTTGTGCTGTGTCCTGTTGCTGTCCTGTCAATTTTGTCATTTTTGTAAGTTTTGTGTAGTGTTTTTGTCCTGTCATAATATTTGTTTTCTCGGGTGTTTGTCTTCAGGTAGCGTAGTCTGTTGTGGTATTTGGGTTAGGTGGGGTAGTGTTAAATTATTTTTGGGGGTAATACATTTTCAGTGGAGTAAAACTGCAATATGTCGGGGAATGGAGATCCCAGCGCATGAGTGGAGATGAACTGGGAGGGTTCATCTGGTTGGTGAAGCACTACCTCCCCATGATGTTGAATATGGGTGTCCAGGTCATCCAGGGCTACCCAACGGAGGCACGGAAGCTGCGGTGGGGCAAGGTGCTCCACCACCTACAGAGGATCTTTGTTGTCGTGTGGATAGATCACCAACTCAAACAGCGGTGGGCATATCTCATTGCACAAGAGGGATATCTCCTGGGTCACCCGGAGATTCGGATTGGTGGACCAGTTGGAAAGTACCCCTTTTGCATTGCAACATCCTCATTTGCTTGTGCATGACCAGAGGACATAAGGTTGACTGCAGCATGTTTTGTCAAGGGTCAGTCAGAAGTTTAGTGTCTAAACCAAACGGCATTTAAGAGAGCTTAGCAATGCATTGATTGCAGACAAATTGCACAGTCATCTTTGTGTACATTGTGTATCACAAATACACCATAAAGCGTCAAATATCAGACACACGTGCAATGGTGCAAGGGTACATTTCCCATGCACAAAATTACATGTCCATCATGGTCATTACAACTGTTTAAATGGGGTAAGTAATGTTAAAGTGATGGGAAACATGACGCAGGAGTATTGTCAGTCATGGGTGTGTGTGTGCGAGAGTCATGTATGTGTAGGGTGACATGACAGTTACACTAATGTAAGAAGGAGTGATTGCCTCATGATGCAACATCTGTGTATAATTTTGTGAAGGTGATGGTGTCATTGGAGGCAAATACTACCTAACCAAATGTCAATTTTTGACAACTGTAAGCATTCTGGCAGTGTGAAAGGCTGGTGCCACATGATGGCAGAACCAGGCCTAAGGAATGCAAGCTGTGTATTCCTGCTGTAGGTGGCACCCAAAAAAATATAGCCTTAACATCAGCTTGCTAACACAGTCCCTATATTGGAGTCAATTTATATTTCTGCCTAAGACTGATCGATTACCTGACTGTTCCCTTGTCATCAAAAAGTTCCACTTTGCCTATGTAGCATATTCATGTGTGGTGCTAAACATACCAAGTGGAATCATAATGACAGGGTTCCCAACATCAGTGTCCTGACATCCACCATGGTGTGCCATCTTTACATATGGCACACACATGATGAAGGTATGTGTTGGTGCTGTGGGACTGAAAACTGGCAAGCCTCTGAGTGGTTGCCGCCTTCTTCACATAGATCAACTGCAAGAGTCAGAGGTAAGGCCAATGGACAGTTTCCTGCCTCCCCATATTGTTAAAACTATGGCGGTCATTACAACATTGGCGGTAAAAGCCGCTTACCGCCGTGCAGAAGACCGCCAACACACCGCCGCAGCCGCGGAATTCCACCACAGCTATTATGACCCACACCTCTGAATCCGACAAAATCCAGACACCCACACAAGACCGCCACACCAAAGGTCAGTGATAAACTGGCGAAATCAAAACCTCCACCGTCACGCCAACAGAAATACACCCACACTATCACGACACACGAATCCACGCGGAGGTCTTTCAACCGCGGTATTCCATTGGCGGTACACACCGCTGCGCTCAAAATACACACACATTTACAAAACACTGCCACACTGGACAATTCGAAATACACACACCTGATACACATACACACGCCACTCCCACACACCCATTACAATATAAAACACACACCCACACCACCCACAAACCCCTACGACCACAATTACTGAGAGAAGGCCAGAGAGAGACACCACCATCCACAAACTAGCAGCCACAAGCACTCAACACCATCACCCACACTACTTCCACGCACAAAACACCATACACCACTACACATCACCACATTTATCACCACATACACCACCCCACACATCACCCACACCACCCCATGGCACGGCAAAGACACCCCAGGTTCTCGGAGGAGGAGCTCAGGGTCATGGTGGAGGAAATCGTCCGCGTAGAGCCACAGCTATTTGGAGCACAGGTGCAGCACACCTCAATTGCAAGGAAGATGGAGCTATGGAGAAGAATAGTCGACAGGGTCAACGCAGTGGGACAGCACCCAAGAAATAGGGACGACATCAGGAAGAGGTGGAACGACCTACGGGGGAAGTTGCGTTCCGTGGTCTCAAGACACCACATCGCGGTACAGCGGACTGGCGGCGGACCCCCACCTCCTCCCCCACAACTAACAACATGGGAGGAGCAGGTCTTGGAGATCCTGCATCCTGAGGGCCTCGCAGGAGTTGGTGGAGGAATGGACTCTGGTAAGTCAAATCTTAACTTTCATATCCCCCAACCTACCTGCATGCTATCACAGACCCCCACCCTCACCCCCTCCCCTATCACTCCAACTCCTCACAAATGTCACAACATCACAAACCACACATCCCAACACCAAGCCCTGCATGCAGCAACAAAGCATGGACACCCATCACTAAAGCATGACCACTGCACATACCCACACAACCCCCTAAACCATCACCACACAAGGTCCCAAACAGGAATGCAAGCGCAGGGGTACACGGTCACCCACCCATTGCACACCATGACACACACAGATGCAATAATCATGCTTTTAAACCCCTGCAGGACCACTACCCAATGTCACCAGACAGGAGGGTCCAGACATCTCCACCACACCCACTGAAGAGGCCCACAGTGATGACAGCAGCTCTGTCCAACTGGATCCAGATGACCAGCCCGGACCATCGTGGGCCTCGGGACAGTCGGTTCCCCACACCCAGTCACAGGCCACCACAGAGCTTCCACCCTCTGGTAACACCAGCACAGCACCCACCCAGCGGGCGCATACCTCCGTCCCCAGGACACGTCAATCACTACAGGGAACCCAGGATAACCCACCAGCCCAACAACAACAGGGACCGGGGGGCAGTAGTAGTGGGCACACGGTCCAGGGGACGGAGGCGCAGGAACACAGGGGAAATGGGAGGGCTGCTGTGCGACAGGGGGCGGACAGGCCAAGGGAACCCACTCTCCACGAGGCCCTCTCCTCCATCATGGGAGCATACCACCACTCCCAGGAGACGATGGCGACGGTCCTGGCCAAGTTTCAGGAGACCCAGCGCATGCAGGAGGAACAGTATTTGGGGTTCATGGAGGAACTCAGAACCATCAGCTCCACCCTGGGCACCATTGTAGGGGTGCTGAAGGAAATACTTAACACCAGGAGGGACACTGTGGCACTACAAGGGGCCCGTGACACTAGCATGGACGATGAACTGCCCACCACCTCCGCCGGCGCTAGTGGACAGGAGGCACTGCCACAGGACCACCACACCAGCACCCCACCCCCTGCAAATGGAGAACCACCCCGCAAACGGTCCCTGAGATCCAGGACAGAGCACGATGCCAAGACCCCCGCCAAGAAATGAGACCACCCTGATTGTAATCCCACTGTCCCACTTTTTAACCCTGTCCATATTTAAACTGCCCTGCTCCACTTCCTATGCCCACATGGGCAATGCACCTGTGAGACTAATAGACTGGACTCTGCCATGGACATTCCTCTGCCATCACCCCTCACCATTTAACTTCCCCCTCCAATATTTTGTATTTAAATAAACACCCTTGAATCACAAAACAATCTGGAGTCAGTCTGTGATTTCGAAAATGTGTATTAGCAATTACAGTGGCAAAATGCTCTTTCAAATGTAATGTCAACCTACCTATGTCACACATCTCAAGTCCATGAGGAATGTAAGCAGATGACACACGTTGGAAACCACACCTGTGGAACCATAAGGGAAATGTACAACTCAGTTACCATATCATGGTAGAAATCGACAGACAGGATAGAGGTAGAAGTGTGAAAGTACTTGTAGTAGGCAGGAATGTGTTCTCACCTGTGTGTCACTGGAAATATTGCTGGATAACTGAGTCCCTGTTGTCAATGTCTTCTTCCTCTGCTTCCTCCTCATCACTGTCCACAGGCTCCACAGCTGCCACAACACCGTCATCTGGACCATCCTCCTGCAGAAAAGGCACCTGTCGTCGCAAAGCCAAGTTGTTAAGCATACAGCAGGCCACGATGATCTGGCACACCTTCTTTGGTGAGTAGAATAGGGAACCACCTGTCATATGGAGGCACCTGAACCTCGCCTTCAGGAGGCCGAAGGTCCGTTCGATCACCCTCCTAGTCTGCCCATGTGCCTCATTGTAGCGTTCCTCTGCCCTTGTCCTGGGATTCCTCACTGGGGTCAGTAGCCATGACAGGTTGGGGTAACCAGAGTCCCCTAATAGCCACACCCGGTGCCTCTGGAGTTGACCCATCACATAAGGGATGCTGCTATTCCGGAGGATGTAGGCGTCATGCACTGAGCCAGGGAACATAGCATTTACCTGGGAGATGTACTGGTCTGCCAAACATACCATCTATACATTCATTGAATGATAACTCATCCGGGTCCTGTACACCTGTTCACTCCTGTGGGGGGGGACCAGAGCTACATGGGTCCCATCAATGGCACCGATGATGTTGGGGATATGTCCAAGGGCATAGAAGTCACCTTTAACTGTAGCCAAATCCTCCACCTGAGGGAAAACGATATAGCTCTGCATGTGTTTCAGAAGGGCAGACAACACTCTGGACAACACGTTGGAAAACATAGGCTGGGATGGGTGCCATGGCCACTGTTGTTTAAAATGACCCACTTGCAAGGAAATGGACACTGATAGCACCTGCACTTGAGGGGGGATCCCTGTGGGATGGCGGATTGCTGACATCAGGTCAAGCTCCAACTGGGCACACAGTTCCTGGATAGTGGGACGGTCAAACCTGTAGGTGATGATCAAATGTCTTTCCTCCATTGTCGACAGGTCCACCAGCGGTCGGTACACCGGAGGATTCCGCCATCTCCTCACATGTCCCAGCAGACGGTGCCTAGGAATGACAACAGCGACCACAGAGTCAAACAACTCAGAGATATGTACCCACAGTCTACACAGCACACCATTCATACACAAAATCTGGCCTGTATTTGTGTTGTGCGACTAGGCCTAGGTCTGTGTGACGCAGTTGGTAAATAGGGCATGTGGGCCCCTGACATGGCGGCTGCCTGACCTCTAAAGTGGGACAATGGGATGTGAGGTAACTGCGCTGGCGTTGTACACCGTCGCGGTAGGTGGTCGAAGACCGCGGCGCAATGCTGCATTGGTTAACATTGGACCCTATGGGTCCCAGGAGCCAATGACAAAGTACGCCGGCGGTGATGTTACGCACCGCCGCGGACGTGACCGCCACGGACGTGACCGCCATTTTCTATCTGTTCAATCACTCGATACCTGATCTTCGACAGGAGAGGACCTAAACTGCAAGTGCTGCTGTGACCTCGGTCTGGAAGAGACAATGGCTCGTGCGTCTGGGGAAAGGGCCCCTGCCTTCACTGCAGAGGAGTTGGAGAAGCTCGTGGATGGGGTCTTCCCCCAGTACACACTACTCTACGGTCCTCCAGACCAACAGGTAAGTACACAGGGAGCATGTTGTATGGGCTATGCCTGTGTGGAGAGGGCTGGTTGTAAGAATGAAGGGGGCACAGTTCTGCATGCATGATGGAATGTGAATGCATGTGCCACATGGCAAGGGTAGGGATGTGGGCCACTCACTTTGACGGTGCAGTTGTTAATGACTTCTCTTCTTCCCCTGTACATGTCATGTAGGTCAGCGCCCACCAGAAGAAGGATATTTGGCGTGCCATCGCCAAGGACGTCTGGACCCTGGGGGTCCACCACAGACGGAGCACCCACTGCCGGAAGAGATGGGAGGACATTCGCCGCTGGAGCAAGAAGACGGTGGAGGCTCAGCTGGGGATGGCCTCCCAACGTGGGAGGGGTGCCCGTCGAACCATGACCCCCCTGATGTTCAGGATCCTGGCGGTGGCCTGCCCTGAGTTGGATGGGCGCTTGAGGGCATCACAGCAGACACAAGGGGGTGAGTACAACATCATTCAGCAGACTTTGCGCGCAGTGAAGGTGGTGGGGGAGAAGAGCTGTGGGTTTCCCTAGGCCAGGGTGAGTTCCGTAGGCTAGGCCCCTCTGTAATGCAGGCCATGTGACACTCCAGCCCACCTCTGTAGAGTGCCAAGTACAGGTATACATGCCCCTGTGTCATCTATGTGTGCAGATGTCGTCCATAGCCTTGTAGGCCAAATCCCAGGAACTGCATCTGTAGAGCCCAACAGCGCGACGTAGTGCAGGGGGCTGCTGTGTCTGTATTGTCCGCCAACGGTAGCGGTAAGCCATGCACTCAACCTGTCTTTCTTCTGTCGCCCCCCCCTTTTTGTGGTCTCCCTGTTCTTGTGTGCATCAGCATCATCAGGCGGAGGTACAGTGGCACCAGAGCACGAGGGAGCTGCATCCCACATGGCCATGGAGGGCCACACCACGGACTCAGAATACACCAGTGGGACGGAGGGCGAGGGGAGCACCACGGCGGTCACAGGATCTGCAACCAGCGTCACGGACTCGTCCTCCGATTAGAGCTCCCTTGTGGTGGTGGCAACATCTGTGCCCCCCACTTCTACAGGTACAGCCGCCACCCCCCCTACCAGCACTGTCCTCCCAGCAGCCCCTCAGCGTGTGCCCCGTGCCCGCTCACCCAGGAGGGTGGGCATCACCTTCGCCCCAGGCACCTCAGCCCCTGCCCCTGTCACCTCTGCTGCCCTCAGTGAGGAGGCCATTGACCTCACTGTTGGGAAGTCTACCATTTTGAATGCCACTAATGCATTCCTGGAGGGCATTCATTCTGGTCAGGCTGCCCTTCATCGAACCCTGCAAACTCTGGCCTCAGCACTGATGGCAGCCATTGTCCCTGTCTCTAGCCTCCCCCCTCCAACTTCTTCCACCCCGACCCAATCCCCTGTACCTCTGCCTATCCCAAGCACACCATCAGACCAGCCTGCACACACCTCACCACACAAGGGAAGCTCAGGCAAACATAAGCACCACACATCCCACAGGCACTCACGCAAGCATCACACACATACAGACACACCAACATCCACTGCCTCCACTGTGTCCCACTCCTCGTCGTCTCCCTCCTCCCTCCCAGTCTCGTCTACACTCACACCTGCATGCACTACCACTACAGCCACTACGTCCCGCACCAGCACACCCACAACCACACCCCGCTCACGTGCACTCACCACCCCCACTACCATTTACACGTCCCCTGTGTCCTCTCCCAGTGTGTCTGTGACGCCCCCTCTGAAGATACACAAACGCAGGTACACACCCACCCAACAGCCATCCAGCTCACGAAAGCCTCCAGCCCATGCACCTGCACCCAAATCCACAAAACTTACACCTCCTACAACCACCACCTCTTCCTCCACTCCCAAACCCCCTCCATCTACCCGTCCCAGTGTCTCCAAAAAACGTTTCCTGGCCCCACTTAACCTATTTCCCACCACCACCACCCCCCCTCCAACTTATAGGTCCCGTACTAGCACCTCAGCCAAGAAATCTCCGGGACCAGTGGTGCCTGTTGTTACGGGTATGTGGAGTGCACCGGCCACCAGGCCAGCCAGTGTGGCACAGAGCCAGAGCACAGCCAGTCCCCCCCCTGTGAAGCACCAGAAGTTGGACAGTGTCCGGCGGGAGAGGGGGAAGACTCCAGCCAGCAAAGCCGCTCACAAGGGTCAAGGGTCCCGGGGGGAGTGTCGACTCAGCTGTGACTCCTCCCAAGGTGGGGAAGGGGCAGAGGAAATCTCCAAAGTCTGGGAGGAGCAGCACGGTGGAGAGGACCGCCATCATCCCCGCTGCCCAGGAGGCCACCGCCAGCCCCATCGTCACTGGCCAGGAGGCCACCGCCAGAGTCACTGCCCAGGAGGCCACCGCCAGCCCCATTGTCACTGGCCAGGAGGCCACCGCCAGAGTCACTGCCCAAGAGGCCAGCCCCATCGTCACTGGCCAGGAGTCCACCGCCAGAGTCACTGCCCAAGAGGTCAGCCCCATCGTCACTGGCCAGGAGGCCACCGCCAGAGTCACTGCCCAAGAGGCCACGCCAGCCCCATCGTCACTGGCCAGGAGGCCACCACCAGAGTCACTGCCCAAGAGGCCACTGCCAGCCCCATCGTCACGGCCAGGAGGCCACCGCCAGCCACAGCCCAGCTGGCCAGGAGGGCCCCGCAAGCCACAGCCCAGCTGACCCATGAAGGACCGCCAGCCACAGCCCTGCTGGGCAATTAAGGATCGCCTTGGCAAGCACCGCTGAACAGGCCAGGGACCGCTGAACAGGGCAAAGACCGCCATGGAATGCACCGCTAAACAGGTCTGACACTGGCAACACAAGCACCGCTGAACAGGCCAGGGACCGCTGAACAGGGCAAAGACTGCCATGGAATGCACTGCTGAACAGGCCTGACACTGGCAACACAAGCACCGCTGAACAGGCCAGGGACCGCTGAACAGGGCAAAGACCGCCATGGAATGCACCGCTAGCCCATTTGCGGCAGGGGCAGTGACGCAATTGGGACCGTCACGGGGTGTGTGCTGCACTCTGGGCACCAGTCCCCCTCCAGCACCACTTGAGAGACTGTGGCTTTGCACTCCCCAGGATGGAACAGTGGGCAACCCACCCACTGTAGAGACTTGTGAGACTGTGGCTTTGCACTCCCCAGGATGGAACAGTGGGCAACCCACCCACTGTAGAGACTTGAGAGGCTGTGGCTTTGCACTCCCCAGGATTGAACAGTGGGCAACCCACCCACTGTAGAGACTTGAGAGACTGTGGGTTTGCACTCCCCAGGATGGAACAGTGGGCAACCCACCCACTGTTGAGACTTGAGAGACTGTGGCTTTGCACTCCCCAGGATACATTAATGGGCATGGAGCCCACTCGTGGATCTGGCGTGGTGCACTCATCCGGCTGAGGTGCCCCCTCTTCCCTTCCCCCTGAGGTGCCTGTTGGATTTCTATCTGATGCCCCAGCAGTGTTCTCTCCGTTTTGATCAGGTATCTTGTGTGGGCCTCGCCCATGCATTTTGGGCCCAGTGGTCCACGGACAATGAATGGTGCTTTACCTGCACTACTAATCGTGGTGTATATTCTGTTTAATGTGTATATATATCTGTATATATTTGCTGACTGTATTTTGATATATTACAATGGTTCCACTAATTTCCTTTTGTCTTTGCATTCTTCCGGGGGGGATGAGGGGTGTTACTGTAATGTATAGATAAGCATTGGTGTGTGTTGTAGTGTGTGAGAGTCGGGGTGGGGGTTGGGATGTTGGTTGTGTGTGTCCCTGTGTTTTTGCCTCCCCCTCCCCTATGTCGTAGGTGCAGTACTCACCGTGCTCTTCGCCGCCGGTGTTGATGATCCTCGTATAGGAGCAGGAAGACTATCGCTGGCAGAATATGGAGTTCCGGATCCATGGTGTCCTGATTCCTCGTGGGATGTGTAGAGGTGAGCGTTTTCCCTTTGAAATGGCTGTTTCCGCCGTGTTCTTATCCGCGGTGAATCCTCCCCGGAAAAGGTGGCGGATTGGTAGGTTGTGATACTGTGGGCGGTACATTGTCTCCCGCCTGTCTGTTGGTGGTGACCGCCGCGCTGTTTGTCTGTACCGCCGTGGCGGTCGGAGTGTTAAAGTGGCTGTCTTTGTTGGCGGTTTCCGCCACGGTCATAATTCCAAAATTTTTACCGCCGGCCTGTTGGCGGTGTTACCGACGCTTTAACACCGTCCGCCAGGGTTGTAATGACCACCTATGTATCTGAAACATGTACATATGTCTGCCACCCGAATCCCTGCATGTTCTTGTGTGATAACTATGAGCCAAATATGTGAGAAACAGATGCAGCGCAGTGGTGTGCCAACATCAGCAGCACTTTGCTGCGCTGGATTTCAAAAACAGAGCTGCCCAGTATTTCCAAGAGTACGAGGCAGGCCTGCGTCTGTGCCTGCACTGACACATAACTCAGCAGCCAGCACCAATACAGGCATACTTGGACCACAGTGCAAGTGTGTCTGTGTTGAGGGGCGTGTCTATGTGCAGGAAGATATCCCTTCCTGGACATAAACAATCTACAATGGCGATATGCCACTTCTATGTGTGCTGCAGAATGCAGGCCACATAGCAGTGCCAAAACATCCATTATGGTAGATTGCAAGTGTGCAGGAAGGGACGCCTACCTGCACATAAGCAAACATCCATGGCATTTTACCTCTTCTGTGTGTGCGGTCAAATGGCCCGCACATATTAGATGCAAGAAACAAGGAGGTATTAAAGCATTCCTCATCTCTTTACCATGCTAAACACCAACCTTGGGATGTTGTTAGCCTTTTGGCTCTGGCAGTAAGTATGATGTCTTGTAAATCTGGGGCAGCGTCAAAAGCTATGGATGTAACAATGGGATGGGCACTGCTACAGCCATTGCATGCCCCACTGACGCAGAATACTGTGTCATGCTGCCCCATATGAACATGAAAGCATTACGCTACAAAAAAGCGGCATAACAGCTCCTTGTAAGTATGCAGTGAAAAGCACCACAGGAGCGTCACGGAAAGTGACGCTCTAGAGTTGACAGGGCCTCTTTAATCTGGCCCTTTGTCTTACAGACAGAAATGTAAAGGTTGGCAGTTGTTCATCCCTAACACAAGGTTGACTAGCTTACTCAGCTAAACAAGTTGAATGTGTAACAGTTGTCCATGCTCATAAATGTTCAAAAATCACAAAGCTATGTGTTCCTGTCATGACTTGTAGGTGGACCTCACCCTACACAATTGGAGAGGTTTCCCAGTTTGAAGATCCCGATGCAGCCAGTAAGTGTCACCATGTGCGTCACATGTGTCATTCCAGGGTTTTGTGTGAGAGGCTATGATGTGTGCACTGCAATGTTAAAATGGCATGTGTGACCAAAAAGATAACATCATCTGAGTTCGGGTATTGACATCATGATTAAGTTGATTGTTGCAGAAGTAAAGCATGTCTATATACACAGTGATGTCAGTCAAGATATGTGTCAGAGGTGCTGTTTATCTGATTAGCATGCCTGTTGCCAACACATTTTTCACAGCACATTACAGCACTGTGTGCCACACGTTGCTTTAATTTACTCAGGACATGGTACAAATGATGTACATGTGTTGAGGTCTCACGGAGGCTTACCTAGGAGACACATGCACCACCGGTGCCTCACTACTCTTCTGAAATTAAGTGAGGCAGCGGCCATGCAAGGAGCCTTATTGTGCTGAACAGTCATTTGAGTACACATTGAGATTTCAGCTCTGCTCCAGATGGATGTGGGACATGTCTACGGATTGTAGCAAACAAGATATGTACAGATTAACCTACATGATCTACCCATCATGATAATTGTGAGTGAGCTTGATCACATCATATGTGTATAAAATGTGGATGGCGAGTATTTTTCTGGTACTTAGGAGTTGTAAAACATGCATGTGCACAGGTAGTTCAATAAGCAAAACTGTCACTGCACCCAGTGCAGTGCCAGTCTTCCTGTGCCACTAAGGGCACCCCTACCACCACCATGTCTGCGCTGCATAAGAAATTTTGCACAGCATGCCACAGGGTAGGGGGCAATAGGTACAAAATCTGTAGACAATATAGATGTACTGTTCAGGCTTAGGGCAAATGATATTGGCACTAACCCTGAACTGTACATAGGGGCCCATTGTAAGCAATGGTGTGCCCTCTTATAATGCCTGCTGCAAGCAGGTGTTAACCAAAGGAAACATAAATGATGCATTAGAATCTCACAGAATTCCCGGTGCCATTTTTCCTGCCCTCCGCTACAGGGTGAACCCCACCTTGCATCCATGATGCTTTGCCAAGGCCTATTGTAGCGCAAGGGGAGTCAAAGTGGTGGAATACATGCATTGCACCACTTTGTGACTATGGCACAGGGATTTGGGACTTGTTGGGCCACTTGCTCCTTACACGTATGATGATGCAAATGTGGCACCAGGAGGCACTAGTCCAACTTACCTCTGGGCCCTAATGGTCAACAATGGAGAGCCGTTAACCCTGTGACATGAACATGATACTGTAGATGGCTGGTAGGACATTTAGGGCCTGATTCTAACTTTGGAGGACGGTGTTAAACCGTCCCAAAAGTGGCGGATATACCACCTACCGTATTACGAGTCCATTATATCCTATGGAACTCGTAATACGGTAGGTGGTATATCCGCCACTTTTGGGACGGTTTAACACCGTCCTCCAAAGTTAGAATCAGGCCCTTAGTCTGAATTTGGTATTTGTCATTGTTGTGGAATGTCTGGTGGACAGCATGTGTCACCTGATGATGCTGTGTACATTGCATGGTTGTTTAACCTCTACCCAATGCAGTATTTGATGTCAAGTTCTCCTTATGTTTTAGCTGCCACTATGACCCCAGCACAGAACACAGAAGCATGCTTTTGATAAGAGGGCCGAGCGATTCCGCCACATCATGGAGATACAAGCACGGTAAAATTTTAAACTCTTAAAGTTTTGTAAAAAGAAGCTGAAGAAGCTGTAATCCAGGATATGCACAGCCTCCCAGTTCCTTCCCTTCACCTGTTGTATTTTGTATTTAGATTCAGTGGGTTTTAGGTGGGTAGCAATAGGTTAGATAGCATAGATTAGGTTAGTTGTAGGATAGAATAGAGTAAGTATAGTTGGATGGGTGGGTTTTATTTTCATTTTTTGTTTAGAGGTGGTTGGTTGGGTGTTATGTATGGGGCTTTATGTTAAAAAAAAAAATCCATTCAAAATACAAAAAAATATATATTTGCTTAGGATATAGGTTAAGTTAGTACATGTGTAGCTTTAGTTTATGTTGCCCTACGCATATCTTGTCTTTTAAGGGAAGGGGAGAACAATGTTTAGTATGTGGCGTTACATGTATAAGATAAGTTTAGATTAGAATAAATTGCTGTAGGGGTAAGTTTAGATAAGTTAGCACAGGTTACCTTAGTGTAGGATAGTGTTTAGTTTAGGTTTTTATAAGGTGCTTTTGAGTACCAATAAATCATGTTAGTTGTAGACAATTAGGTGTCCATGATGATTGAGTGTCTGGGTGTTCTCATGTGTGCGCTGGCCAAGTTAGAAGAATGCCTTCGGGTATGCTTTCTGTATTGATTTACATGTATGAATATGTGTATCACCTATGACGAAGGAGCTGTCATATTGGCTACAATATGACATTAGCTACACAAAACATTTTTCATCCCCAGTTCCTGACAATCACATTGTGTATGTATACAAAATCTTTGACAGGAAAGAATGGAACATCAACTTAATCGCTGAGATCTGTCACAATTATTCTTGTAAAGTGTAGCACATTTTACTCCACCTTATTTGGGGTATATATCCTGGCACACTGACAGCTTACAGTCACTGATCAATTTTGCTTCTTTTGTTCAACACACATTTGTTGTACTAGTGCTATCATCAGGGAAAATTCCAGACACTTGAGTTCTGACCCATACATGCCATATGTTAACTTGCATGAATATCTGTTCAATACATGCTTTTAAGGCTGTGTAAGCTGGTTGTAGTCCACAACACTATCAGTAACCTTTTTCATATTAGAGTCCTAGTGTGTGGCTTTGTGTCTGACAGTAAGCCACACATGTAATTACAATTGTTCCTGTTCTCATTGACATAGCTTCACATAATGCATACATTTAGACGAGTTGATGGATCACAGTAAAAGATGGCATGTTACATGTGAATATGGAGATTTTATGTGAAGGTTTATTTCCCAATCCAGTACAATGTCCAGTTCACTGACCCCACAAGAGATCCTGAGCCATTTGATGTACTTTCAGAGTCCAAGGGTAAGGGACATGTCATGAGACCTGGGTAGGAGAAGTGTGCATTAGTGAGGAGATGTCCAATTTGACAATAGGTAGGAATTGAGACAATGGCAGTCCATAGCAGATAGTCAACAGTGGTTTAGCGAAGAGGGAACATTGCCAACTGTCACAACACTGGCATGGTCTTAAGCACAGAACTAAGGCGATACTGTCCATGTGGCACAGACTGGTGCTACCAGGTGGTTTTACGTGTGAATGTTGTTCCTTCATCTCCTGATGTGTATGGTGCCTCCTGTGCATTGGGTGATGCTGTTGTTGAAGTTGAGGGGGCCACACACACACATATCAGGGGATAGAAATGTGGAACCAAAGGTACCGGTAGCTGCCATTTATGGGAATACATAAGGCATCACTGGAGCAAGGAGGAACTGCTGATTTCTCAACACCGCAGCTACATCATGGTGGTAGGCAGCCATGTTTTTCTTGAGGGAGGCCACTTTCTGCTGTATGTACTCCAGGGCATTTTGTATTGCCCACCCAGCCTGTTATCTATCATGCTGCTGCCACTTTGGGAGGGCAATTGTTGAAGCCTCTGCCTCATGACAGCAGCTATGTCGTCCAGAGATTGCTGGAGTCCACGTAGCGGGGAGTAGGTGCCTCTGATGGCAGCTGAGCTGTCCTTATTTGGACTGAGGCCCCTCTGCATTCCCTCTAGGCTCACTGCCATGGTCTCCATCCCCATCCGCACCAGCCTGGTCAGCTCCTGCTGGACTCCTACCATTGTCCTCTAAAAGGTGATGTCTGGGTCCTCAGAGTCCAGGGCAGTGGCAGGACTGGTTGGTGCTGTGTGTTGGTAGTTGGGTGGTTCATGTGGAGACCCTGAACGAGGTGTATCCTCCCTGTGACTGGAGGTGTTGTCTGGAAGGAACCTAGGATATCCTGGAAAGTCTCTTCATTGAAGGTCAGGAGCTGGTCATCTATGTCATCTGTAAAATCCAGGACAGGCAGGTCGGAAGCAGGTAAGGCATCATCCTCTCCAATGAGATAGCAAAATGTCAATCTGACTGTAGCGGCTGTTGACATGGCTCATCATTTACATGCTACTGGTGGCTCAGTGACATGTTACAGACCCCAAGTTGTAGTTGTTTATTATGTGTTGCATTGTGCATCACACATGGCACAACCTTTCAAAGTATTTTGTGCATTGATCCCACACCACCATATTCCTTGCAGGCCCGTTGCTCCAGCCACTGACAACATGGTAGCACGTCATTTACATTCCTATTCACCATGGTGGACAATCCCATAGTAGTGTAATGAGTGTTTGCACTATTTTGGTGCTTTACTACATTGGCATCATAAATGATGGCACTAGTGCAGCAAAGCACAGGGAGGTCTATTGCTTACAATGCTTGTTTGACTTTGTCATCTGCCTTTAGCAGGCCCCACACATGTGCTAATTGGATGGTACAGTGCAAGCTTTATGGATTGTCAGCCCATTAGTTTGTCCCTTTCTACATTAGGGACAATTCCTTGCATACAGCATATCTTGCCACAGGCATATGTTGGTGTAAGGATGTACAATGTGGATCAATACATGCATTTTGAGAGTTTGTTAATGTGGCATGAGGGGAATGCTGAGCTTGGATTCACATTAGCAACTATTTGTATGATGGTACTGTTGCATTACTGGTTAGTGCCATTGTGCCTGTAGTGCAACATCGATGCCACTTGTGCCTGTTCTTATGCATGAAGGTGTCCCTTTATGCACAACGCCAACCATTCCCACAACACAGGTAACCTTGTTCCAGGGTGATATTTAAGCTACTTGTATAGCAACACAAATGATGATCACAGACTGCCCCATATGTTGTATATGTTCACTTTTGTGCCCATTTCCAAATGGTGCATGGAGGTGTGTTTGAGTTGTTATTGGGCCATCCTATGCGAGTTGCGAGGAACATGTTGCACACTGAGACCCTGATTTTTTTCTAAAGTGGTGCAACAGCAAAATTGCTGCACCGTGCTGCACCTCTTTTGAAACATAGGGATGCGCCATATTTACAGGAATAAGGAGTACCCCTGTGTTTCCCCGTGTGCAGAATTAAGCTCCCTGCACCAATGCAGACATCATTGCACCATAGTGCAAGGGTGCTTGCTTTGAGGGGATAGATCGTTTATGTGCAGGAAGATTTCTCTTCCTGCACATAAACAATCTATTATGGCGATTTGGCATTTCTATGTGTGCTGCAAAAAGGCAATGACACGAAGAGGAAGGAAAACATTTCCCCTGGTTGCGCCATCCTAACACCACCCCAGGGGTGGTGTTGACTTTAGGCACAGCCTCAGGTTAACATCTAGTCTTGGATCTGGGGCAACAACAATATGCAATGGGTGTTGTGGCACAGCCACAACTACACGGATTACACGCCCCTTCCAGGCAAAGTGCGGCACGTGTAGGGGCCATATTTACAAGGTGGTATTAAGCCACAGTAAGTGGCTTCACACCACATTGTGTATATGTCGGAGTGCATAGCGCAAAGAGCGTCACTAAAAGTGAGGCTCCGGTGGCGATGCAGCCTTTTTATTCTGGCCCTATGTTTCTCAATGCAACCCGTTTGCATGCATTCTGTGTGTCCTATGTGCCTCCCCCTTCTGCCATTTGTAAAATTCCAGATGGTCCCCCACCCTGCAACTTACCATACATTTGTGGAAGTTCTTGGTAGTCTGTGCTGTCCTGTCCTGCGATTCCAGTGACCAGCTCCTCTGGGATGACCGCTGCCACCATCTCCTCCAGCTCATCTAGGTCCTCCTGGGGTGCAGGACTTCCATCTCCAGTCTGGAGTGCTGCCTTTCGGTTCCTGGCCAGTTTCTCCTTAGTTCTGCACTTGCAATCGTGCCAGCGTTTCTTAATATCAATCAATCAGTCAATCAAAGAAATTTGTAGAGCGTGCTACTCACCCGTGAGGGTCTCAAGGCGCTGTGGTGGGGGGGAGGAATGAGGGGGGCAGGGAGGGTCACTGGTCGAACAGCCAAGTCTTGAGGTTCTTTCTGAAGACCAGTAGGTCTTTGGTTTTGCGAAGGTCGGTGGGGAGGGAGTTCCAGGTTTTGGGGGTGAGGTAGGAGAAAGACCTGCCTCCTGTGGTGGTGTGCTGGATGTGGGTGACTGTGGCTAGGGCGAGGTCGGCTGATCGGAGGTTGCGTGTGGGAGTGTGGAAGTTTACTCTTTCATTGAGGTAGGTTGGGCCGGTGTTGTGGAGGGCTTTTTGTGCGTGGATGAGGATCTTGAATGTGATTCTCTTGTCTATGGGGAGCCAGTGAAGGGATTTGAGGTGTGGTGAGATTCGTTCGTGGCGGGAGAGGCCAAGGACGAGGCGCGCGGCTGTGTTCTGGATTCTTTGGAGTTTGCGTTTGAGTTTGAGTGTGGTGCCGGCGTAGAGGGCATTGCCATAGTCCAGTCTGCTGCTGATGAGTGCGTGGGTGACTGTCTTTCTGGTTTCTGGGGGGATCCATTTGAAGGATTTTTTGGGAGTGTGGGTTGTGTGAAAGCAGGAGGAGGTTAGAGCATTGATTTGCTGTGTCATGGAGAGGAAGGGGTTGAGGATGATGCCGAGGTTGTGTGCGTGGGTTGCGGGGCCTAGGGCGGTGGGCCACCAGGAGTCGTCCCACGTGGTTTTGTTGGGTCCGAAGATGATGATTTCGGTTTTGTTTGAGTTAAGCTTGAGGTATCAGTGACAGTCCTCTTCACCTCTGCCACGCTGTTGACTTTATCTACTATATCTGCCATATTGACAATTTGGAGGTGACGAAGAACTGATGTTGGTGCTTCGTCACCTCTCTTGCCAAGATGTCATTCTCCTCCTCGCTAAAGCGACTCTTCCGCTTCCTCTTCTCCTGGGACTTTGCTGGTCCCTTCTGGCTGGTAGTGGGGTGATTGGGATCTCTCTGGGGTCTCTTATAGCCTGCATTCTCCATCTTGTCTCCCAATTCTTTTTTTTCTTGCTTGCACGTTTTTTTTTTAACACTAATGCTGTCAAATATGGTGCTAACACATTTAGCGTCAAAAACCGTGCTGCTAATTGTGCTAAGCCACTTTTACAGCATTAGCATCATTTGTACTTATGACATGTCGCAAAGGTTAGCATGGTTTATTTTTACACAAACCACTCCTTGGTGCCACTTTGGGTCTTTTTATAAATATGGTGCACAGACGGCGCTAAGAAATGGCGGTAATGTTTTTGGCGCACAACTGCGTTAGAACAGTTGTGCATCATTTTTGTTAAATATGGACCTAAGAGTTCTTTTTGGGGTCGAGGCAGTGAAGTCGTTCCTCTTCCTTGGAGGGATGGAGCAGTGCATAAAAGGCTTGCAAAGTAATGGATTGCCCTATTTGGAACAATGTGACTACCTTTGGCAGGAATGCCACTTATGTCTGAAGGACCAGTTTGTCTGGGATGAATGAAGTATGTGGCTGTGCCAAAGACAAAGCATGGAGCTCACTTGCTTGACTGCCTGATGTTAAGGTGATGAAGAATGCAGTCTCGATGATTAGCAGGTGAAGAGACAAATGTCCATCGGCTCCAAAGGCATGCACATCGAGTAGAAAAGAACTAAACTAAGGTCCCACTGAGGCATCACAAAGGGTATTGGCGGGAGAATATGGGTCAGTCCTTTAAAAAAAACACATCAGAATGGGTCACTTGAAGAGGAATGGCTGATACAGTACACATAAGGAGGCCAAAAGATTACCTTTAACTGTTGCCACACAAGACCTTACTGGCCGGATAACAAATAAAACAGAACTGATAACTGTGCTTTCAGTGGTGGAATGTCACAGGAAGAATACCAGACAACACACTTCTCCCTGCGCAAACTGATTTGGTAGATGGACGCCCGGCTGCCAGGATGACACTAATAACTTCAGGAGGGAGCTCGGAAGCGCCCAACTGTCACACTCAATCTCCTTGCATGGGGGTGCAGGTGGTGCAGGGGTAGCAGAATTGGAGCACATGCCCAGTCCGCAAATTCCAGGTACCACACTCTCTTCACCCAGCCCAGAGCCACTAGGATGACCTGGGCCCAGTATCTGATGCCCGTTTCAGCACTCTGGGGGAAGAGGGAGCAGTGGAAAGACATACAGGAGTTCTGTCCCCAGTTGAGCAGCTACCACTGCAGGTCCAGTGCAGTCTCCTGTATATACCCTGACAAGGCCCCTTAGTTCTAAACCCATTAAGACTTCGGATCCCACTGCAGAGCCTGACACCTGGTGAGGTCACAAGCATGATGCAGTACGCCACGAGGCCCAGAAGCCTCAAAATTACTCTCACCCAGGTCAAAGACTGAAAAATCAGGATCACAGCCTGAATGTCTCGGACTCCGTTAGGCAGGCGGAAGGCTCGAAAGAGCACAGTATCCAGGATGGCTCGGATGAAGGGGAGCTGTTGTGAATAAATTATGTGTGACTTCGGAGTTTTGATGGAGAAACCCAACATTGTCAACAGGTTGGCAATCATCTGGAGGTTGTGTACGACTCTTTGAGGCAAGCCTGCCTTCAGTCATCAGGGTATACCAGTCATCGAGGTATGGAAAGACTGGTATTCCCAAGCCCTTCAGATGCTCTGCGACCACAACGATCACATCCAGTAACACTGGGAAGGCCAAAGGGAGGCACAGTGAACTGAGAGTACTCCTGGCATACCTGAAACCCCGACACCCAGGATATATTGTTTTGGGTCAAGGACAACAAGTTTTCATATTTATTTGTCCTTGGGACAGGAAGCTCCCATCCCCTTCAGCACAAACCCTTTGGCTGCTAGTTTACAGTATGACATTATGGAGAAGGTAAGGGAACTGTCTGCAGTTGAGGTAATATTTGGTTCCATATGTTAATGCTGTTCGAACTTGTTTTTATGGTTCATTAATGCAAACCCTTTATTATTAGGGTGAGCGCTCTAGAAAAATGTCGTATGCTCAGATTGCACAACTGGACAGTGGTTCTAGTAAAAAAAATGTGCACACACATTTGCAAAAGTTAACAATATGAGGCTACATATAATGCTCCCCGAATGCTCTCTGATTAGATGCAAATATTTGCAGAAGCTTGGAAGCAAGATTGATGATTATTTTCTTTCACAATAAAATGTTCACAAAAAAATGCAACTGGGAAAAAACTTTTGCTAAACCACTGTGAAAGTTTAGGTACCATTTCTTAGAAGCATTGTTTAGTAAAATGTGTTGATGCATGCTAGTATTTCCCAAAAATATTCATAGATGAAAATCAGTGTAACCAGTTTCAACATTATAGGAAACATGAAAATAAATAAATACTGGCAAAGTGAAAAGTTCTGACATTGGTGGTCAGTCTTTTGGTTTTGCCAATGCGTGTCTTGTTTTGACATGGTTTTCGTAAAACTTTATTGTGGGAGCTGTCAGGCCCTCACCATTGTAACAAACATTGGCAAAAAGCTAAATTATTTTTTGACTCAAAAAGCACACATTGCCACAGTAGTTCCTGGCACTGAACAAAAACTCTGTGTGACAATATGCCGTTTATGAAAGAGCAGCATGCTATTCCTCACAGTGAAGCAAGCCGATAGATGGATAGAGCGTGATACAGAATGTTAATAATAACATAAACATCTTGGTTAACACCAGGCCTAATAAGGGGCCCAATTCTTAAAGAAAGTCACAAAAGTGCATCCATGGTATATGTCTTTGCATTAGTGCAGCTTTACGTATTTTATGAATTAACAAGAATTTACAGAAGTAGACCAGGAAATTGTACTCTTCGAAAATATTTGGGAACTGTATTTTAACACAAGCAAATATGCACATGTAGATCTGCTCGTGTGAAAATCTGTTGAGCATTTACAAGTTTACTTTCCCTCCAACCACTTTTTTACCAACCCTGGAAGATGTTTTACTTCTGCCCATGTCAGGAGCAAATTTTCAGTCTTTTTCAGTATGGGAAAAGATTACAGAAATGCTGATGAATACCCTTAAAACGTGCAAGTTAGTAGGTTTGCACAGACTCAAAGAGGCATTCCATCCCCGGAACTATTGCTTACTCCTTCCTTTAGCCTCACTATGTACATCTTTGGAATGGTGGAAAAATAAGGAAATTGCTAGTATTCAAGTCGTACTATGGTATTAGTCCTGGCATAATCAGAAAGGCTATTATCAGAGCTCTTATATAATGAGATTGCAGCCCGACTTTGTCGCCGCAACACATGACTCCAAATGGACATGTAGATTTCTTTTTACAGGACAAGTACATTTATGAGCCAACCTGTCCCATGGACAAGTAGATATTTTAATAAGTTCCACCCCTCTGAGGACTGCAGGACAGGGATGTAGAAATAGGCATCCTGCAAATCCAATGTCACCATCCAGTCTTCTAGATTCAGGGCAGGCAGAATTTGTGCTAAGGTGAGCCTCTTGAACTTGCCCCTCCAGAGGAAGAAGTTTGGTGGGTGCAGATAGAGGATGGGCGGAGGACTCCATCCTTTATTTGGCACCAAAAAATAGCAGGAGTAGCAACTAGTCCCGTCTCTAATGCAGAATCCCTCTCTATTGCTTCTTTGAGCTTGAACACCTCCACGAAGTATGGACAAGTGGTCCTCGAGGAATTGTTGTGGTGTGAGTGCATGTAGGGGAATTAGACAGGAAGGGCTGGTAATATCCATGTTCCACATTCTGGAGCACCCATATATCAGAAGTTATGCTCGTCCACTCAGGGAGATGTAAGGTGAGACGAAATCTTACCAAGTGATCATGGGCCACCTTAGGACAAAGTAAGGAGATTGTGCAGCGGCCGTGCGGGGATAACTTAAAGTTTGAATAAGACCCCTGAAGGCCCTTGGTGTGCTTTCTAGCATGTACCCTGGAAGGTCTTGGAGACCTGTTCATGCTGAGGTACATATTGTCTTTTCCATTACTGAGAACCCCTTCAGAAGCCTTGAAAGGGAAGCTTTTGTTTGAGGAGAGGTTAGTGGCCTTGCTCTCTTTAAATAATACAAGGGCCTTGTCCACCTTCGCTTCAATCAATCAATCAGAATTCTTATAGAGAGCGTCCAATCACCCGTTCGGGTCTCAATGTGCTGGGGTGGGGGTAGGGGTACTGCAGCTCAGTTGAAGCGTTGGGTGGCCGGTTCAGTTGAAGAGACAGGTATTGAGGTCCTTCCTGAACTGAGGCAGAGAGGGAGACTAAGATGAAGTGGAAGAGAGTTCCAGGTCTTAGGGTGAGGAAGGAGAAGGATCTTCCTCCGACTGTGGTCTTGCGGATCCGTATGATAGTGGCCAGGGTCAGGTGAGTGGAATGGAGTTGTCTTGTGGGTGTGTGGAAGGCGAGGTGGTGGTTGAGATAAGCAA
Organism: Pleurodeles waltl; assembly: GCF_031143425.1. Classification (NCBI taxonomy): domain Eukaryota; kingdom Metazoa; phylum Chordata; class Amphibia; order Caudata; family Salamandridae; genus Pleurodeles; species Pleurodeles waltl. The sequence continues at coordinate 786,519,861 of NC_090445.1, forward strand.
GTCCAATGTTCTTGAGGGCCTTGTAGGCGTGCGTGAGGAGCTTGAATGTGATTCTTTTGTTGATCGAGAGCCAGTGGAGGTCTCTCAGGTGTCCGGAGATGTGGCTGCGGCGAGGGATGTCCAGAATAGGTCTAGTGGCAGCATTCTGGATTCTTTGCAGCTTCTTCTAGAGATTCTCGGAGGTGTTGGCATAGAGTTCACTGCCGTAGTCGAGCTTGCTGCTGACGAGCGCCTGGGTAACTGTTATTCTGGATTCGATGGGGATCCACTTAAAGATCTCTCGGAGCAGGCGGAGCGTGTGGAAGCAGGAGAACAAGAAGGTGCTGGCCTAGTGGTTCATCGACAGCGAGGAGTCCAGGATAAAGCCGAGGTTACGTACGTGGTCGGTCGGTTGGAGAAGGGTTAGAGGGCTCCGAGCGGTGCGGGCTACCAGGAGTCATCCCAGGCAGACGGGGTGGTGCCCAAAATGAGGATTCTGTCTTGTCGGAGTTGACCTTGAGGCAGCTGTCTTTCATCCAGGCAGTGACTGCCTTCATCCCGTTGTGGAAGTTGATCTTTGCAGCTGTAGGGTTGTCAGTGAGGGAGATCAGCTGAGTGTTGTCAGCATAGGAGATGATGTTTAGTCTGTGGTTTCTGACAGCCAAGAGCTGTCAAAGGCATGTCCATGAACATCGGAGAACCATGTGGAGTGAATCTAGGCATATATCCTGAGCAGCACTCGGTTCCAATTGGCCTACCCTCTCGCTAGTTTCCAGATCTTATACAATATCTTGTTGCATCCTGGCCATCTAACATAATCCACTGAAAAATAGGCTAGATGTCTTCAGAGATAGCTGGCAAGAGTTCTGCTGCCTTGTCTCATAACGTGTGTGAATAGTTGCCCAGGAGGCATGGTATATTGACCGATTTAAGTACAAGGCTGCTGGTGGAGAATATTTATCTGGCAAATGTCTCCATTCTCTTAGATTTCCTGTCAGGTGGAGTCGTATAGAGTGAATTTGGGTTAAAGTGGTTGGTTGATGCTTGGACCACAAGGCTCCACAGAGTGGGGTGCTGCAGTCCAGACCTTGGGAAGCAAGTCTGTGATGTCTTGCTATCTGCTTATTCTAAAGGCAAGATCCTGGTTTTGCCTACGTATACACCAGTAGATCCGTCAAAGCCTCATTGAAAGGGAGTAGTTGCTCTTGGCTTGTTTGCCCTGGATTCAAAACCTCTGTGAATACATTAGTCTTTACTTCTTCAGCTGGCAGGATGAGGTCTAGCACTTTTGCCGCCCTCCTTATTACTGGTCGAAGGAGTCAGATTTCGCAGAAGCCATGGCTGGAAGGGAACCATGTTTTGACTCGTTATGGAAGTTTCTGGACTTGCATGAGCTTTGAGACCTCGATGACAATCAATCACGGGAGTGGCCTCGTGAGAGAGAGCACATCTTTACCCTTGACTTTGATAGGGACAGCTTCTTTTGTCTTACTGTCCTCGCCGACGGCTAGCTTGGCCTAACAATCGCAGATATCCTTGCAGTTCAGTTTAATGCAGCAGGGCCGTGTTGGAGGACGAGGCAGCATAGACACTTCATGGCTGTCTGTTACAGACATCTGTTGGTTACAGTCATGACATGGTTTGAACCCTGTAATCTTAGGGGGTGACGCTGTATGTACACCGTTTGAGGGAAATCTCTATCAGAAGTGACAGAATTCAAAATGATTCAGATCTGTGTTGGTAGGTGTAGAAATAAAAGAACTCATGGTACGCGGAGGTGACGTATATGTAGGGGTCCGGATGTCACATTCGTGCAGGACTGATCCTATGAGGAGCTGCACATCGTCACTTGTCAAATTGTGGCAGAGTTGCTACAAAAGTTTCTATATCCAGTATGGCGCCTGGGGAAATTCACAAGGTAAAGAATATGCAGTTAGAAGTCTCTATTAGAAACTAGATGGCCAGAGTATGCAAAGCATGTTTATCTACAGCAACATGTTACAAACAAAAAACTAAGCTAGTGTGATGCAGCTTTAGGTTGAATCCTAATACCAAATGAAACCAGGCTCAAATAAAGGGTAAAAATACTATAGAGTGATCTCCCAAGGCACAATGTGCACTTGCTTTGTGGAAATAAACATTTTATGTAGCTTACCTGTTGCATCACATTAAAATGTGTTCTGCACCTTGAGTACATACTCACATTAGAGACCATTGCTTGCTGTTGTGCCACAGCGCCATGCTTGGTATACTGCTAAACAAGCTTTTTATTGTTTAATGAAGCCGCTGATTACATTAGTGCCATGTGACTTAATAACTCTGCTTCTGCACATTTTTTCTTAACATTCACGCAATACAGTACTGTTTTACTTGGTGTTGCACTGCATGGATGTTAGTAAATCTGGGCCTTTTTTATCTGTAAGGTTTGTATGCAATTTCATATGAAATTCCAGACGAATTCCTTTGGCTGGGGAATACACAAATGTGTGAGGATCAGGGCTGGGGGGAAATACTTAAATGTCTCATACGCCTGTGCTACTATTCATTTCCAAATGTTCTTCGTCTGTGGCATGGACGCGTGCATTTTTTAATTACAAGTATATCACATAATTTTAAAGTACTGGGCTACAATCAAATGTTCAGGATCCGTCTACATAAGGAATACTGCAAATGTGATTACAGGAGAGGCAAATATCAATATCATACACTTAAATTATTTTAGTGCAAAAGGTCAACATATGAACAAACTAAGAGCGGCGAGTAAGTGGATGAGCCTCTAGCTTATATAAATTAATTCTGATTTGGCTGAAATGTGTAGACATGTTTGTAGAACAAATCAAAAACTTTAATTTCAATAATTTAGGAATATCTTTAAACTATGTATACTACTTAGTGAAAGATTTCTACAAAACACACGCAGACATTATTAAAAATTAAGCAAAATGAACTTCCCAAATAGAGGGTGGTGCTTTACAGTATGTGAATGCGGAAAAACACAAACCGACAATGTTGCTAAATAAGGGTGTCTTTATTTCGTCTTTTTTTTTTTTCAATATTTTTTCAATAATCTTTTATTTGCCCAGCCCTATCTAAAACAAAATAAATCTACAGGACTGAAATTAAACAACCCATTTAAAGTCAGCAATAAGTTATGAATTTTATAAAGCATTTTTAGTTATTGGGGGTAGTTAAATTATTTCAGGTATACAAAGGTTCAAACAATGCCATAGGTGAGGTCAATATAAGAAGTTTTAATTGGAGAAAAAAAAATTGTTGCATTTAAAAAAAAATATATATATAAGAAAAACAAGACCTCAGAGTGCAAGTTAGAAGTGTCATCATGAAAGAAATAATAAACGTTTCATACAATATTTTTTTTAACAACAGCACCAGCACCTGCACAGTGGGATGGTGTATGCGATGCAAAGTGCCCTAATGAGATGTGCAGGCCAAACTGACATTAAAATGTGACACGTACATAATGATCTACGTAACTAAATCTAGTGCGATAACTTTAAAAAACAGGTGGCGTGTGGGTATTCAAATGGGAATGATCTACAGAGAGCTGCAACATCACATATGACCCGTTCTAGCTCTTACAAGCTTCACTTGTTTGTGCATGATAGAGCAAGGTACCAGTTTCAAGTCTCTGCGTTTACCGCCAGATCCAGCATGGCAGTGAGCCAAGGTAAATGCTTTCCTTTCAGAATGGGCCTGTCAATTTGAAAGAACAGGATTATGAAGAATGTCTACTTTTGGTTCTTCAACACACGTGAAAAACTGTTAAAGAAGAAAACAGGTGTAATGACTCGGGAATCGGGCATAGATTCTTGCACACCTCTCTGTGTTACTGATGCTGATGCCTTTCTCTTTTTTGCGTTTGTCCCAAAATTGTCAACAGCTGTGGTCAGCGTGGGACTGTGCTCCAGTGCAGCACAAAGTTAAAGTACAGGACACGGTTTGGTACTCTAGGACTAGTGAAAGGAGAAAGTACTTGTTCTAAAACAAAGTTCAACAAACATCTAAGCTGGATGGTGGTCCACTGGGTGTGTTTCATGATCGTCAATCTCACTCTCAGAGCATGGCTTGTTTGCCTTTTTTTTCCCAAAGGCTACGTATGAGCCTGCATCTACAGACATACTATATACGCCCCAAAAAAAGGTCTGATTGTTTCACTCGAGATTTCTTTCGACAATGCCATTGGCTTAAGAGAGGATGGAACCCAGCTCTACAAATTTTCCCGAAGGGTGTCCATGGAAAAAAATTGAATTCCCTCAAAAGGGTTGGAAACTCCAGTATCCTTTTTCACATAAATATTAGGCGAGTTCATCAACATTCAGCCTGATGCCCTTGAGTGGGTATTTTATAGTGCACCAATCTTCACAGGATGCACTTGCTTACAAAACCCTCAGCACCAAAGGGCCACTACCACAGACCTGTGAGGAACTGAAGATTTTTTTTCAGGCGGCAGGTTCTGAAAAGGGATACTGTGTCTTGAACCCCAACCTGTAGAGGATTTGGATCGAAGAGAGAGTTTGGCCACCAGTTTATAGCTTGTCCTGTGCTGATGTGTTGCTGTATTCCTATGAAGTAAAGGAGAGCTTGACGGTGGCACTGGAATACCCCTCATCGCTCCCTATACTCTGGAGGCTGCTGTGATCATCAATGTCACTGATGCTGGTTGTGCTGATACTGTCCACTTCTCCATGGGAGAATTCTGTGCTTTCCACATCCACTTCAATCTCTTCTGCAAGAAAAGGGAAAGGAATTTGGTTATTATGATTTTAAGGACAATTCCCACTAAAGTTGGAAAAAGTAAAAGTCAGTAATTCCTGCAAACCTAGCTTTCTTGGACACAAAGAATCCACATAAGATGATGGCCAAAGCTAGACAACAGTTGGTGATTTCATTACATTTCACTTCACAAATACCTACTGACTTCCTCTCCTCTCACAAAAACATGCACAAAAACTGCACTGCTGTAACACCATCATTGTAAGGCAATGAAGATATGAAATGTCAAGGCAATTTGAAAGATTTAATTTTAATAGCCAGCTGACAGCCAGGAGAATCTTCTGGAGCACATTCATTTCCTTATCTCTAGCACCGCATATTTTTTAATCTTTTATTAGGGATCTTACAGGGAGTATCTCCATGGATAGTGGAAGGGCTTGTTCCACTCTTTGTTTAATTACGAGGGCTTGCACAAAGGCTTAAACCCCCTTTTCACGTGCTTTAAGTGTGCCCAAGTAGTGGAGAGTAAAATGGCTTAAGCCTCTTTTTCTTCAGTACATGGTCAGATATCTGATCTGAGTTTAGATCCCCTTCCGATCAGGAGGCAGTGCACTAGTACAGTATGGAGAGACTCCATTTACTTGGAGGCACTGAGATGAACACCAAATAGGGGGTTGTAAATTTCTAAAAAAATTGGCTCTGGGGAAATAACCCATTATGGGTAATTGAACATACCAGTGACCTATTTGAAAGTGTTAAGTGTGAACTGGGACACTATTTAACACTGTTCCATGTCCTAGTTCCAATTCTAACTACGACATTCCATTATTTTGTCTAAATACAACTGATCCTGTGATTAACGTTATTATGGCATACCTAATTAGTGGATCATACATGCATTTAGTTCAACCGGATCAAGATACATATTTTATTTAAAGTCGGGCTTCAACAGTGCTTGTCAGAGATCAGCGAAAACGATAGATCATTTATTGTATTGTGTCTTACGTTTGTCTCACAAGAAACAACACATTAAAACGTACACTTGCAAGTAAGTTGGAATATTTATTTTAGTAAAATGTAATTCGATGGAGTGTTGAACATGGAACACCGAAAGTGTTTGAAGGTTCGCAAACCTACTGTTTGGTGAGAAGAAGCCAAGCAAGAGCCAGAGAGTGAAGCATTATTTATTGACTACAAAGTCAAGGACTACTGTTGGCCATTTGTCTACACTCAACGTGTGGTCCCATGGAGCAAGCGAGTGCGCATTAGCAGGATAAAGGTCGAAGAGGTGTCACTTTCCAGCTCCGAGGTAAACAATGCTACTGTTACATTAATGGTTCGGCCCTATTTCCCAATCTCTACTCTACTTCCCTCGCCAACCCCCCTTTGCCGCACAGTCTCTCCTCTCTTTCTCGCCTGCCCGTTGGCAATTCTGTGAATGAGCTGATTATTTTGAGACTATAAAGCAGTTATGCAATGGCATAAATAACATTGTTCTGAGGAATGTGGGTGACTTCCTACTCTCAGCATTCCACTGCATGTGTTAATTATGAATATCAAAGGCAAACTGTAATATATCAAGAATATGGTCTCAATAAAACAGGTGAAATATGAGATTGATAGGTACAGTGGACAGTGTGCTGGACAGTGCATCAATTAATACTGATTTGATAGAATTTAAAGTGATAAATTAAAGTCCTACTATTACGTAAAACAGTCATGGCTGACACCTAATCAAATGTAATCCATAAAAATAAATTTGAAGGGACCATTATTCTGCGTTTTAGAAATCAAACATAAAGGGCCCGGAATTACAAAAACACCATACACAAAAATAATTTGCTATGAAACTGCAACATCTGCAGTAGCAATTGCTGAGTAAATACGTATTAGTTCTTTCATTATAGATATTATTATTATTATTATTATTAAAATACCCACCTCGCTCAGAATCTGAGCGGTCCGATGAAATGGTTGATCCTATGCTGTCCATCCGTATTCGCTCCAGCTCTGAAGTGCCTTGGAGCTGCTCCAATCTTCTTTTCAAGAACCTTTGCTCCCTTTCCAGGTTCTCGAGCTGGTGTTGGCCTTTTCTCTCAACTTCTTCAAGTTTCTGAAATACAATACTACTTGATTACATATTGAAATCACATACTTTTTGCTAACACTTCATGAAATGTATTTTTAGATTCCTCCTAAAGCATATCGCCACCAGTGGTCTTCCTGTGTCCAAATGGTAGGTGCATAACTTAATACTTGCTTTGCTTCTCGAGCAGTACCATTCTAACATATATTGCTATAACTAAATGACTAGTTGGAAGCAAGCAGAAATGTAGAAGATTGAATACACTCATTCCTCTGCAACTACAGGAAAATGAGAATGGACTTTTTTCATTACTTCAGTTTAATATAATGAGTACCCAATACTGAAATACACCTAGGACTGCTTGTGCGAAAAAGGGGTGGTAGCAATTAAGACTAGACTGGTTCCTTTACGACTGGTCAATAATTATTTGCAAATGGTTGAGGCCCTTCACTAATCACAGAGACAAACTGAAAAACAAGTAATTGCTATAGATGGACGGCTATCCTCAGGAATAGTGGTCTTGAAGTGTTACCTGAAACAGCTCCTTTAAACAAATGTTCAGTGTCTTTACCACACGACTCTGCTATTCAACATTTACAACTTTTATTACCTTCTATTACAATGTATGCAGGTGATAAGGAGATCTAACTCTGGCTACTGATTAACCCAAATGCCATCACTGCCATTCTAACATTTCAAACCTAGATGTGGGAAAGATTCTTCGGTTTCAATGAGACCAAAATAGAAGCAATACTTGCAGGTAATACATTTCCCATTTCAAGGACGAGACCTGAGAATGGTTCATAAAATTAAAAACTTTGTCCCGATTTGTTTCCCATCTATCCTACATCATTTAGATCAATAAAGTAACCAAGGGAGTCTACCAACAACTAAAGATGCTCTAGAGGAATCACAAAACAGAGTTGATCAGACCCCTCTTCAAAGCCCACCTAGATAAATGCCAATGGTTATCTACAGCATAAATTGAACCAAGTAGAAAATGCATAAAGTTGTTCCGCAAGCTTCCACTGCGGTCTCAACAAATGGCATAGCGAAGTATCTCTCCAACGTAATATACAAGAAATTCTAGGGAAAATGTAGGTTGCTTATGAGATTTTTCACATCAAACCGTATCAGCCAGAACTCTGAGGTCTGGTCAACAGTATAACAGGAGCAAACAAGTGTTAAGATCACTACAGGTAACTGGAGATGGAGCTATTCTAGCAAAGCCGAAAAACTCCCAGTGACGGTAATTCTAAAAAGTGAATGATTTTTCATGAAGAATACATATCTTTTGTCCACATGTTGCCACTCAGTTTGTGTACCCCAAAAGCTCTAAAGGTGTCTCGATTGGCGCTGTGAAAAAAAAATATTCAATTTTCGAACCAAGAGTCATACTACAAACAGTGTAGTTTTAGCATGACAGTGCCATAAAAAAACTCGAAGGCATAATTATTGGCTCCTGCCCAACACATGTTATATTTCCCGCTATTGAATTTTAGTAATGTTGATAGTAAGCTAAAAGACAAAGATCGCTTTTAACAGTGGTTTACGTGAGGCATAATAATGACAAATATAATGACAGAGTTAACACTGCTACAATAAAACAATGCAGGCCGACACAGCACACATGCTTCAAATCTGCGTAGGTCTTGTACCACACTCAAAAAGGAATATGTTCGAAAGACACAAGAAGGCAAAAGTTCGGTGCAGATGAGATGTATGCACTTAAACAGTGATTTTATGGGTGGAAACATTTTTTTTTTTACGGGTGGAAACATTTTTTTCTAGCACTAAAGTTTACTAATTAACAAAAATTATGATGAGAAAAATGTGTGAAGAAATTAGACTGCCCATAATGCCATCCAGGAGATGAGGAGCTTGAGTGGAACCTCAGAAGGTACTAATAAGATTTGGCATGAGAGATCACAGAAAATTAATTTGTGCTTCCAGAGGACTCCAGTTATTAGGGAGGTAATTTAGTAGCACCTAGGTAACCAACGTGCCTATCTATCCCTTTCAATGACGAAGCTCAGATGGTGATGTCACCAGACTGGGCTGTCTGGAAAAGGGTGTCCTAAATTGGTTGGTACGCATAAAGCAAATTAAATCATACTAAAATGTTTCTCACTTGCAGTAATTTATGACTGGGCAGTGATTCAGTAAATCACATTCAAAAAACACTCAAGAAGGTTTACCATTTGCGATACTATTGTGTTTTGCAAACAAAAATGATGGGATGATTTGCCAACTTGAAACTCTATCAACATGGGTGAGGCTTTTCTTCAGGCTTCTATTGAATATTAAGCCCTCATTAGGAGTGAGCTAGTCAATTGCTAAGCCAGCCAAGATAAAAAATCACCATATTTCGAATTTTCATCGGGGGAGGGGTTCTCCACAAGAATTGCTCAATTTTTCGTTCCCAAATTTTCTGTGCCCATACCAACCAGCCCTGCTTCCTCTTTTCGTCTAAAAGCAGGAATTGTGCTACATTTGCCATATCCCATGGCTCAACTTCTATTTTGATATTCGTTCCTCAATGTTTGCCTCACTCCTGCCATAGCCATTCTATTTGGTGTTTCCCCTGGTCAACAACATTTTTTACTTTCCAAAATAAGCATCCCAAATGTTCAGAATATTATTTTCACTGGAGCTATATGTTTCGGAAGCGTTTCTGAAGAAGGCCTGTTCGCAGGACTTACCTTGATATGTGTTTTGGCTTTATTTAGCAACCCAAGCGTCGTGTGCCTGGTGCAGTCCGGGCCCAATGGGATGAGTGCTTTTAAACGTTCTAAACACAGGCGTAGGTGCGCTCGGCTGGAAGGAAGAAAGGTTACAGCCTGTTAGACAACGTACTGCGTGGAAATCATGCTCAGCATTGCAACAGACACAACTGTAATACACAACCCTGGTCTCGCCCACAGTCCCATGCAAGCCCAGGCTTGTCTGTCCAGGCACCATGGCTACGTTTGCCTCCTGTGAAAAGCAGCCACTCTGCCTGCCCTACCCTCTCGACACAACTATATCAGAATGTAACTCCCGTTGCTCTCTAGACATATTGAGTTCACCGAGAAAGTGGTAGAGAACGAACTGCTTGTCATTTTCAAGTCCCGCAAAACTGGGTTTATTCTCTATCCAGCCCCACAAACCCTGTGCGTAGGCCCTTCTACTGTCTGTATTAAAATGCGTATACAATTAAATATCAAAGATATGACTTGTTTTCTCCAAAAAGGCTGTTATTTTAAAACATTCCCCCTTTGCCAATTGTCCTGCTTTAGGAGGGAGAAGGACTCGTTAGATGAAAATGCTCATTTTTATTTTACTTTCTGTCTTATAACGCGTAGAAATCTCTCGCTAAATTGTTTAAAAAGAGTTGGAACACAGCCCATCCTTGGACCAAAAGGGCCCCTCATTTGAAGTTTGGATGTTGGCGTGTATGCCAGTCTCATTCACGTTCCCTTTCTAATTAGGGCAAATATAATGCGCCGAGTACCGTAATGAACGTGGCGAAAAAGACAAAGTAACAAGCAAGCCTTTGAAAGAGTCCAGCTTTCGGCAAATAACTTGAGGGGGCGTGAGAGGGAGGACCGCTGCCTTATTTACATAACATATTCACCCCGAGCCCAGCTTACTAGTATTTTCCATGATGTCGGAAATCGCATCTAAATTTCTGCCAGTTGGTCAATTAAACAAGCCAGCAGAGCCAACTGTGGCCATGTGGAGGCAAAAAGAGGGAACGGGCCAAACATAGTAAACACCAGGAAAGAAAGGGACTGCATGTTTTAACGCACGTTGTTTGTTCGGTTTCAGTGAAATAATAATAAATAACTTGTTTTTATTTAGAGGTTTGTACCAGATGTCTGTATTTTTCGGCACCAGTAACAACTTTAAACAAATGTCGGTCTTTGCAATTTTGACTATTGCCTTTTGGAGACACTTTAAGCGTACAACTAGAATGTGCTCAGCATACGCAGGCTAGACAGGCCCAGTGGTCTGTATCTGCCATCATTATGTATTTAGCTAGGAGACAACTTTACACAATTGTTTTCTTTCAAACGTTGCAGGAAAAGTATTCTTAGTAAATGATCTAATTACTGGTTGCACTCTTTTTTTTATCAAGTTGTCTTTTAAATCATGCATGGCAAACAATGCTCTTTCTTCTGGCAGAGGCCTACCCTACATACCAATGCGTGAGTCATCCAATAGACAGAAAAATGCATCTGCTTTATCAAACCCTTCTTCCATCATAATATTAACAAAAGGGTTAAAACTAAGGAGATGTATGTCTTTCTTTTCCCAGATGTCTGAAGAGAATTGATTTTTGCTGCCTATTCTTAAAACCCCTTTCCTGTATCCAAAAATCTCAGATATACAAAAACCAAAAAGCCTCCCATTTCCTGCCAGTACACATCTGCTATATTAAAATCGCCATTCGCAAATGTAAAACAAAATGCTGTCAATACTGTCCTAACCTTTATTAAACTGCTACAGTTGTATCACCTCACCAAACACAATCTACCCTCCATCGTGAGACTGGCGATAAAGCAACTGTCAGATTGAACAACAATCTCTGTGTGTGGAGGGATTCGAGAGTGCGTCGAGTTGCAGGAATCGGTAACGCATGCAATTATGTTGTCACTGACAAGCAAGGAGGATTAAGGCTTGTTAGGCCTTGGGTTTATTTGATGAACTGTCAGCATTGATTTATTGGCATGACCCGTCTTATGTAAATATTCAATTTCCACACCATCAACTCAAATCAAATCCCCTTTCAACAAGAGATAACTGTCACCTATCCAAAAAACGTGCCTGTGGGGCTATCAACATCTCTCTCAAGAATAAAATATAGTTCATCACCGCTCTTTGGTCGTTCACATGTCAAAAACACGGCAAAGTAAGCAGTTTACTACTTTACTCATGTCCAATCTCTTAATAACTCAGATCAGTTTACCAGATTATTCGACGTTCATTTACCTAGTACTAAAGTTAATTGTTCTCGATATGCATGTCAATTCCCCTAATGGAAGGCCACCCTGTGTGCATTAATTCATCTAGTTGCTCAAATAAATTATTCTTGCTTTTCAGATCCATCTAATTAGTTACTAAACCCAACCTGCTATTTACTCAAGACATTTTCCTAATTATTGAAGTCAATGCTCTAATTTTGAAAGTCTGAGTATTGTCCGAGTTACTCAAGTCATCTGTTCTGGTTACTGATCATTAAACTCAGTATAATAAGTTACCAAATCCATTATCCTAATTACTTAAGACCATTCTACCACCTGCTCAAATTCATCTCATAGAGGCAATTGCCCTAGATAGTTAAGTCCATTCTTGGCTGTGCTTGATGAGTTCCTTCAGAATTACTGGAGCCAGTTCTCCGAATTCCCCAAGTACATTCTACCAATTATTCAAGTACATTTTCGGAAGTACTCAATTAGATTCTTTTAGTTACTCAAGGCCATCCTCTTAGATACTAAAGTCATTTCTCCTCATTACTAGATGCCACTGTTGTAGATGCTCAGGTCCATTCTTGGAGTTGCTCAAGTTCATTCTCTGAGTTAATTGAGTCAATTCTCCTTCTTACTCAAGTCATTTTCAGAGTTACCCAAGTTATTTCTTGTAATGGATGAGGCTAAACGTTCTAGTTACTTAATCCAATTCTTCTAGTTACTCAATTTTAGTTTACTAGTTACTAAAATCCATTAAGTACAAGTTACTTGAATGACTTTTGTGGTTTCTCATGTCCATTCCGTTCCATTCAAAAATAACAAAAACATACTTCCTCTACCAAATAACAAAGCACCCAACAATTGTTGTGCCTTTTGCAAAGTACAGGTACGCTGGCTTAATATTAATAGATTGTTTAGAAATGGTGATGAGTGGGTTGGATGTGGAATTGCTTGCTAAGCAGAAACTCAGAAAGAAATGCAATTCAAAGTAGGAGGGAAACCATTCCACAGTTTTGCGATTTGGGTTGATAAAGCCTGATTGTGCTTTCTGTATTTCCTGAAGAGACCGATTTCAAATCTAAGAGTAGGACTGTGGAGAAGGAGGCACAGGCCACCAGAAATTAATGATACGTCCTTAAAGTAAGTAGGAACATCTCTGCAAGCAATGCAGAATGTCATAAAATTAACATCAGCAGGGAAGTGAACTGACAGAAAATAAAGGAATCTGAGCACACCCATCATACAACTGGACACTATGAACATGCAAGTGTTAGATGGGGGTAAAAACATTTAACATCCGACCAACACTTCCAGCAGACCAATATTAACACTACTGCCTAAATAACATTTTTGGGTAAATGAGTATTTACACTTTCATCCAAATTTCAGAAAGAAGCTGTTCAGAAAATATTTGAAATGTAATTACGAAAAGGCAGCAAGTGCAATAAAATAACGAACCTGCAGAAAGCACCAGAGTTAGGGTCACACGATCTGAGGCAGAAAGAGGGATCCAGTGCAGAGGACGGAGAGGCAGTTAGAAGAAATGTGGGCACTTCAGACAGCACCAAGTCATTTGATATTTGTCACAATTTTACCATAGGATCGAAGCGGGAATTTTTGCTTAGTGTGCTCCCTTTCCCAGCAAAAGTAATCAAAAAAATTGTCAAAAACAACTGACCCGCTTCCTCGAGGAGAAAAACACTCTGGACACGTCCCAATCCAGATTCCGTAGCAACCACAGCACCAAAACCGCCCTCATCGCCGCCACCGCAATATCAGGACCATACTTGCCACCTCATCCTCCTGGACCTCTCGGCCGCGTTCAACACCGTCTGCCACCACACCCTACGCACACTCCTTAACGATGCAGAGTTCCGCGACAGAGACCTGGTCTGGATCACCTCCTTTCTCACCGGCAGAACCCAGAAAGTTTGCCTCCCCCATTCTGCTCTGAAGCCCCCCAAATCATCTGCGGCGCACCCCAAGGATCGTCCCCAAGCCCGACCCTCTTTAACTTCTACATGACTCCGCTCACAAACATCGTCCGATCTCACAACCTCAACATCGTTCCATACGCCGATGACACCCAGCTGATCCTCTCCCTCACCAAAGACCCCGCCACCGCCAAAACCAACCTCCACGAAGGAATGAAGGCCATCACCGAATGGATGAAGAACAGCTGCCTGAAACTGAATTTTGCCAAAACGGAGGTCCTCGGCTCCACCCCTTCCACCTGGGACGACTCCTGGTGGCCTGCCACACTGGGAACCACACCAACACCCACCGACCACGCATGCAACCTGGGATTCATCCTGGACTCATCGTTATCAATGACCCAGCAAGTCAACGCCATCTCTTCTTCCTGCTTCAACACCCTCCTCATGCTTCGGAAGATCTACAAATGGATCCCCACTGGAACCAGAAGAACGGCCAGCCAAGCGTTAACAGCAGACTGGACAACGGCAACACCCTCTATGCAGGAACCACGACCAAGCTCCAGAAAAGACTGCAACGCATCCATAACCCCTCTACACGCCTCATCCTGGACATCCTCCACCACAGCCCACCTGAGAGACCTGCACTGCCTTCCCGTCAACAAGAGAATCACGTTCAAACTCCTCACCCACGCTCACAAGGCACAGCACAACACCAAACCAGAATACCTCAACAGACGGCTCTCCTTCTACACCCCGACCCGACAGCTTCGCTCCACTGACCTTGCCCTTGTCACCGTCCCACACATCCACACAACGACTGCCGGTGGCAGATCGTTCTCCCACCTCGCCGTCAAGACATAGAACACTCTTCCCACCCACCTGCGACAGACACAGGACCTACTTACCTTCAGGAGACACATCAAGACTTGGCTGTTCGAGCAGTAGCAGCCCCCCCACCGCCTTGAGACCCTCACAGGTGAGAAGTGCGCTTTACAAATGCCTTGATTGATTGATTGTGTGAAAATACCATTAGTACCAACAGAGCTCCAGATTCTCCAATTATATATTAAAGAGGGGAGAACAAGATTTACCTCAACTATACCAACCTCTTAGTAGAAAATTTTGCATTTTATTTCCAGAGCACCACTGTCGGTGATACTTTTTGAAGTTGCGGCGCCCACGCCCAACCCACACTAACACCTTGTATGCCAATGGGAGATAGTGGAAGTAGTCTCAAGTTTAGAGGTATGAGTATGGGACTGGGAGACCTCAAAAAGAAACAAGACAAAAGGAAGTTTGGATGGGTTCTAAGCCTCATATATCCTTTAAAAGGTTTGCTAAAACAGAAACAATAAGTGGAATGGAGGGTCCCTTTTAATTTTTCACTTCTACCCAAAGAAGCTCGAAGCCTTGAATACTATTCCTACTTTTACACGTGTTCTGCATTTCTCCAACCAAAGTCCACATATTGGCCACTGTATGCACACTCAGTCAGGCTCCACTATACATTAACCAATATTAAAATATATGTGAACAATTTGGGAAAATCTGTCCCCAGCAAAAAAAGTAAACCATTGAAGTCTGAAGTGATTTTGTATCAGCTATATTGCAATATCCTCAGTGCTGTTAACAGATGTGTTGCCTTCTCGGCTGGGGTGCATCTTCTACTAGTACTTGCGTATTGAGTAGTTTTGGGACATGTGGTTTGGATAATAAAAATGTTTTTGTTAAAGCAGTGGAGTGTTTTTCTTTTTTTTTTTTCTGAGTTGTCCATGAAGGCAGAGTGAAACACTCAGATAAATGAACATGCTTATCAACGCCTCTATGTGAAACTAGGGGCAGAATTAAGGCACTGATCTCTTACAGCAAGCCTTCTTATACACAAAGGTCTTCAGAGTTCCTTGGAAGGATAATCTTCTGGGAAGGGTCATGAATTCTGGAGGAGAATCTAGAATGTGTACCCCTTGTTTTGGGTGTTATCTAAGCCAGCTGGGTAAGGTACCTGAAGGAGTTCAAGCTATTTAACATGAGTTCACATTGGTCAAGCTTAGTGAATTTCCTGTCATGAATAAATTAGATCTCAAGAGTCTTGCACCTACCTCACCTATATTTTTTTAACCAGTTTAGGTTTTTGGACAGGGTTTCGCTTTAAATCCAGACTAGGCTAATAGTGGAAAGAGCTTAATCCAGAAGAGAAAAGATTTGTAAGCCCAACTAAAGCTATAAAAAACACCAATTGTTTTCTAGTTTTCTGGATTTAGTATTTGTTTAATTTACAGTTTTGAAACAACAAGTAACATTCTGATCTACTTGGCACTAATTGATCTGAACTACTAAGAGTGTTCATGTTGTGCCTGATTTGTGGATACCCAATATGCACAATACCGGATCAGCAGTCAGTTTCTAATCTGAATTTTACATTGAAAATAAGCGTTCAACAAAACCATAATATCAGCAGGCATACTGATTTCCTTGCTGTACTTTGAACTAACGAATTCAAATATTATTGCATTCTGCCAGTAACAATCCAACTCCGTTTAGTATTAGTACTCATCCTCCATATTAAAACCAACCACCCTGCCATTAAACAAAACTTCTCCCACGCACTGTGACTAACAAGGCCGTCACAAAAACAAAGAAATGTCTTCTCGTTCAAGCCAACAAAACAAAACATTCAGCAATTAATGTGCCCTTCCTAAAGAGGCTGAATACTGAGTACGAACCATGCGTGCTAGTTTACATCACAGCTCGTTCTTTCGAAGAGTACCTAGCAGACAATCAAAATACCACACCTATTAACTTCATCTCTGCTAAAAGAAGGGAGAAGAAAACGCATAATGGCTTTTGTCCTCCCTTTCAAGTAAAGTGCACATCGTGGCAGAAGAGCTATTATCCTGTTAGCCCCCTTTGTAAGTTCAATAAAATGTTATTATTTCATTTGAATTCCTAAAAATGAAATTATGGGTTTAGAAATATCTCTCGTGTGTCACCGACATCACAAGACTGTGCTTTGTGTTCCCGCATCAGAATTCTCCAGGTTGCAGCAATTTTGTACTTTCAACAAAAAATGTAGATTGTTGTACTTCCAAACATTGTGCAACACTTTTTTTTAATGTTTTGGAAAAAAAGGCAAAAATCTCAATTTCTCCTGAGTAGCCCAAATTTGTATTAGTACAAAAGGCAATTCATGGCCAATCTGGATATCTGAATTAGACAGCAGAGGACAGAAAGGCCTAAAGAGCTAACATGATTTCAATGTCGCAACTTAGATTGGACTAGATAGATAAGAGCACATTTTCAATCAGAGAAGCACAGCAAAGCTAGGGAATTGACTATCCATGGTTTATCAGTATATACTGTTATTTTACATAAGCATAATAATAAAAATATCTATTTTTTCGGTATTGTTTCATTTTCCTGTTATAGATTTTTTAAATCATTGCTCCATACCCTAGAGAGATGTAGGAGGCTCTTAGTGGTAAATAGACCCTTACCACTGTAGTTCATAAGTACTCCCAATTCCGAAGTGTATCCCAATTTAACGTTAATATGTATGTTTGCTTGAACAGTAAATGCCAACTTGCATTGAGATGTTGGAATGCAGATTTTGTGTACTCCCCACAAAGACTTAGGCCATGCATGAAAGCGGTCATCTAGTTCGAATCAAATCTGAGTGATCAATGGAACCGTCCTACTTATAGAAAGAAAAAACGGCCTTCCATAAATCTTCTGAAATGAATCAGGAATCTTCTGCTTTTATTGCCAGATCTTCAAACCCAAGGCATCCAGTTTGTTTACATTCCACCACCTGCATTATGAAGTATGAATCATGCGAAATGAGAAGGTGCTGTGGGCGTTTTCACCTGCTTATGCAAAACTACTCCACAAAGACTTTAGGAATTCCAGGGTCTTATTAAAGAATGGATAATAGGCTGGCACACCTTTCAAAAAATGCTTCCAACCCTATTAAAGACCTTGCTTGGCTCGGCAATGCAACAAGTGACGTCTTCATTTAGGTTGCATCACTTAATTCTCAAACAGTGTTCCCAAAAGAACTAGTGGAACGCTGCTATTTCCACACCTGAAATTGGCATGTGGATGGGTAAAACCCCTCGTTCCAAATATGATTCACACTTGAGGGGTGAAGGTCAAAAAGCAGCGAAACGCAGGCCCCAAAAAGCTTACATATACAGATCCACCACATTTGATGTGTGTATGGCTCGAACTGTTAATATGGGTCATGACTAGAAATCAGGACCTGGGCAAGAGGAAGAGAAGCCAACACTTAAATTCCTTGCTGAAGTTGTGAACATCATCTTTACAATAAAATAAAATAGTTTTGGTGCAGACATTCACAGAAGTGGTATAACCAGTGTGTCTCAGGCCCTTGAGCAAGAAAGGAAGCCTGCCCCCAGGGTGCTATTTGGAATGGAAAATACATCAATAATCAGTGGGTCTTCAGACCTCTGGGCCCCGGTGCCACTGCACCTCCCTACACCAATGGAAGCTACGCCCTTGATTTACAGATGAAGAAGCCCAGAGAGCATGACATATGAATAAGGAGAGGCAACACACTAATGGACTCAGTAAAACTATACAGCAGCTAGACATTTCGAGCAATGCTGAGAGGCAGATGAAGACTGAGCTGCACAACTGACACCAAGTAAGGGCAAACAAAACATGCACAGAATGCAACCTACTCAAAGGAATAGACACAACTGAAAATTCTATATTTCATGTAGCTCTGATTAGTACAGGACCTGTTAGCTTTTAAGGTTGAGCGTGCAAGGGCTTTGACGTATTGTAAGTATTGTGGGCTTTTAACCACTCCCACCTCACGGCCATCACTTTACTTTGTTCGCGGGCTTGCCTTTTAAAAATCACTTGATGTAATTGGTAAATGCTTTATGTTTGTCCCGCCTTAGGGCAGTTTGATTACTGCCTTGGACTACGACCCCGTTAGGGGGATAATTGCACGATTGCCAATATACTTCAGTGCGGGTGAACTACATTTTTCTTTTGTCTGTGCTTCGTGGCTGCCCTGAAGCTCACAGCGCTCAGAGCACGAACTCAAAATCGTCTGTATGGTTTTTACAATATATGCACTCTGATTTGCTTAGCACAAGTTATTTGCAGCACGCATAATAACCCTGTGTGCTACTTTATGGTGACTCCAAGCCTCCACTAGACAAAAGTACATTCTGTTGGCTGACATGGCGCTCACAGCGCGAACTTGATCGGCCTTATCATTTTTATATTATATGCACTCTCATCTGCTTAGTACACGTTCTTTGCAGCAGGCATATAAAACCTAGGCGCTACCTTAACATCTCTCCAAAGTTCCACTAGACCAAATATGTTCTCTCTCCAGAAAGACCATAAATCGCCAAAGTTATTGACATTTTTACATTACATGCACCTTGTGATTTCCCTGGTACAAGTACTTTGCAGCAGGCACATTAACCTTGTGTGCTACCTTATGATGACTCCAACCTTCTACTAGACAAAAGTATGTTCTCTCTCCAGAAAGAACATTAACCCTCTGTGCTACCTTCTAACGAGTCCAAACTTCCACTGGACAAAAGTATATTCTCTCTCCAAAAAGAACATTAATCACCAGAGTTATTTTGACATTTTTACATTACATTCACTCCATTTGCTTATTACACTTTCTTTACAGCACACATATTCATCCTGGGATATGTAGTTTTATTTTAATAATGTGATACATGCTGGAAACAAGCCCTTTTAGTAGTATTTGTAGAGTTGTCCAGCTCCCTAGTTCAATGCTTGATTTGCTCATTTAGTTTATGTTTCAGCTTTCCATTCTGGGACTTTAAGTTTTATTTTTATAACGTGATACAAGCTGTGAATACAAAGCAGAAACCTGACAAAATGAACTACACACATGAGTCTGGGAGATTTGTTCTGTGCATGTGTGCATTTATAAAACTAATCTCGAGAAGAGCTTACAGTTGATTATGCTGTACAATGGTCAATATTTTATAACTAATATTTCAGTTCAAGACTGACTGAGATTAATTAATATCATGTAAGGTGGCTCTCTTCAAGCGTGTGAAAAATCATGGGCGTTTTGTTTGACTCCCCAGATTGCAGTAAAGGGACAGTGATCCAGTAAGCATGCATTCTTGGAATGCAATTATTTATTAATTGCCCTGTACCAACTGCCAAGTAAATTTGCTTTGCACCTGAAAGTAGTTTGTGTTTTAAGGGCCTTGTTTAAAAAAATATTCAGGAAGCCTACTAGACCTTTAGTTATATGCAGGGCCACTGGAAATTTGTAGCAGAAAGGACCAAAATATGAGGCAAGGATGACCAATTAATGTGGGTGGCAAAAAAAGTCAAATTATGCATTTACAATGCCAATAGCTCCAACTCAAGTAAATGCGAGATCCTTGCAATGCAAGTGGTAGTTTCTATAAATTCTAAAGTCCTGTGACATTTAAACTGGAGCGCTCCTACCCTTTAAAAAGGATGCCCCTAGTTGCGGAACAAAAGCGTCTAAGGACAGCATCCTACATACAAATTCATAAGAAAGACAAACAGAAACTCGCCAACACGAGGCTGAGTCACTGCGCCTCCAATGACGCAGAATCACAGCGAAAATACCGTCACGAAATCATAAAGACATAATGCTGCTGGAGCTCGTGATTTTGACTGTTGTCCTGCATTCGCGTTCTTTACTGTGCACGTGGGATAACGAAAGAGAAGAAGGCCAACCGCGTTTTTTCTGCAGAGGTCACGAGCCATGTGCTTTGTCCATGTGTATGCTTAGAGAAGCAGATCGGCAGCAAAACCGATTACTGATAAAAATGTGTTTGAGGTAAAAGGGCCTTCATAAAACAGAAGGCTTCTCCTTTGGACGGCAAAGGAAACACTTTTCTATTGAAAGAACACAATTAGTATTTGAGTTCGATATTATTTCGTAACTCGTGCTGCTTTTGTCAATATGTAAAGCAACTTTCTAGTTATTTTACTCGCCCCTTTGAAACATCCAGTTATGTATTGCTACAATACGAGCAATACGTCCGGTGGATTTCCCAAAAGGGTGAGTCATTTGGGAGGTCCGTGCTCAGTAATGCTTTATTTATAATGGGCTACCATGCTAAACGTTTAGCCTATTTTAGCTGGGTCATGGACCTATAAGTAGACCACTGAGCCGAAGAGCATAATGGTCTCTCAATAAAAAAGGAGGGACAGGATGAAGCACTGATAATTCCGTGCAAGACTTTAAACGTGCACCCACCTATCTGCTTCGGCCTTCATTCCCGAAGCAGCGCCAACTTCCATGCCACCACTATGCCAGCCATTGGTGACATGACTGTGAAGGCAATGGTACTTAGCAACCAATGAAACTGGTGAGGTACAATCTGCTTCCTCCTCCTGCACTTCTTCACGACGGGAATGCCAATGCACTAATCATTACCATGTGTTGCACCAGGGATAAAAAGGGCTGTAGGGCAGTTCTGAAAGTTCCCCAAGGCTACTCCAGAGCCCAGTTATGACTGATGTGTGTTGCAACAAGCCACGCAGAGGCGTGTAGAAGGCACTGTTCATGCAGGGCTGAGGGAACATGTCAGCAAGTAATACCCACTGACCCAAAGCAAGAGGTGCAGGAACAAGTCATCCAGGGATGCAGATATGCACTGGTTCATACTGAAAGAACCACATGCCTCACTGGTTAATTGTGGGAACAACGTTGATCACACTGTCAGTCACAAATAGAGTGCACAGCGAAATGGCCTTCCCAGCAAGTCTATGTATGAAAAGGTGACAGATGTGGTGGATTAAATTGGGAGACCACCGACAACCAAGGGGACAAAGCAGTGCAATAAGTAATAAAAGCTCATGTGTGGCTACTGTCAGTGGCCTGCCAAGTAAAGCTGTCCATGTAGCAAACTGAACCACAAGTGCAAAATGTGCAGGGATGAAAGTATATTAAAGGGGAGGATGTACATTCAGAACTAGCTGATCATTTATCAGAGGTCAGCCATAATGACTTGGGACATTTTTGTGATTTCACACCTGGAATGCAAAGTAACCATCTAAGGTCACTACATTATAGCTTTTAAGACACTGGAGCACAATTAATGATATGGAAAGCGAGAAACTCAGCCAACTAAAGCCAAACCAAAGCTCATCCAGACATCCATGAGTACTGAGTGCACTACACCCTACCACTAGGACACATTCAAAGACAAAAGAAAGCATTGCACCAAAAAATGTCTGTGAAAAAAGTTCTAACATAGGCAGTGACTGGCACACTACTATGCTGTAACACAACCGAGACACTGCAGCTTATCCACTTTTGGTTAAGGCAAACGTGAACTGAAGGACCCAGTCACCATTTAAAGGTTATGGAGAGGGTGCCCGCAAGAAAAATAAGTTCAGCTGCACGCATATAAGTGTTGAACTTGTGGCCATGTTCATTTACCACCGACGGATAGCCTTCCATTCTTGCTCCTAAGCAGAGAAGAGGCAGAAGGACAGTGCTAAGGTTAAGGGTGATCATGGAGTCCAAAAAGCAAGTATGGACGCCTTGTCATTGCAGTCCCTTCATTGTGATTGACAGCAACGGCATAATGATCCGTGAGGAATTGTTACCAACACCAGGAATGTCATTATTCAAACAATTCAAGGGAAAGGAAGAGTGTGAGCCAGAAAAAATTATCCCACACAGGACATTTGTCTGACAGGCAGTAGGACTGGAGAAATACCTCTATAACATCCCTGGCAGTAAACTCCACAGTCTGTAGTTCAGGCCCCTGATGTCTACACAACTTTGAAGCATATCACAATGAAAGATGTTGAGAGTAAATACCAGACTTATAGATAGCACCCAGGTCTCAATTTCATTTATGACACCAATCACCATTCAACTGTTGGGTTGAAGGACATGCTGTGTCAACCACATAAGATTGTATGCACCCAAATTAAATCAGGAATCTTTTCTCCAGTATTATTATTTTTGGAGGAATGATAGTTGGAGAAATATGTGTCTGTGCTCTCTGCTCTCCATTGGAGTAAATTGCCAGTGCTACACTGACAGGCCTTATAACAGCTCCCATGCGCAGTTTTGGAATTCCTTTATCACATACCAATAGTAGGAAACAACTTTTGTTACTAAAGCTTATATAAGTACGTGACAGTAATCAACCGCTGCTTTGCACAATGTACTCAGCCCTGTCATGTTTTCCCGTTCCCGTGTAAACCTAGTCGCTCTAGCCCGTTTTCTTCTTTAAATTCTACGAACTGCAGTCTTATTTATTCAATTATAAAATAAGGATTGCAGGCCGCAAATTCCACAGGAAAGGAACATGGACTGGGGCAAGTAGTCATGCATGGGACTTTAGAAACTTGGCAGCTGTCCGCGCTTCCCAAGGGTCCCCGCAGTTTCATCACACACACTACTACCAAAAGGCCTTCGACGAGAACAGACCCCACGTGACGCACTATTTTCCCATGTTTAATAAATATGCCTTTCGACTGCACCGGAAACTGCCCCAAATTACACAGAAGTATGATTTGTGACTGGACGTCTCTCAATGCCCCACCATACTTCAGAAGCACAGGTTTTTCGAAACCTCTGCCTTTCCTAGCAGGCTGCTCCGCCGCCGTGCCAGAGACAAAAACATTAGCACTGAAAACGAGCGGCAGGCCGCGCACGTAGGCTCTGGCTGCCGGGATTACGTAACGGCCGGGAGCCCTTCAGCCGCGCGCTGCGCCGCCTCCACGGCCGCTGCGAGGAAGAGCGCGTGCACGGCGAGGCCGCGTGCAGCTTCACTGTTTATAAATACCAGGCAGGCGTGTCGATGCTCCGAGCCCACATCCAGTTCTTTAGAGGAGAGAGGTGATGTTTTTTGTCTGGAGTAAACAGCGAGTGTGGTTTATTCTGAAAGGTAAATAAAGTTTTCCTGAAGGCAGAACTGGGTGGTATTTTATCCGCCGAAGGAGTGAATACAAAACCTCTGTGTTTTGCGCGTGCCCGATGCTCCTTCAAATCAGCAGACTTGAACACTCCACTGCTTTAAACGCTTCCAGACTTCCTACTGAGTCCACGCTTATATAGGCCCTTCTGAACCATAGTAGCATTGAGCAATACATGTTCTGCAGAACAATCGACATTCTACTCTCCCTAACAGAATCCACTTGGCTTTTTTTTTGTTGTTGTACAAATAATGTTGAACGCTCTAATGAAACGCTCACTGCGCATACCAAAACAGTAGGTGGAAATGACACTTAAAAGCAGACCGCAATGTCAAGACGGCAACGAATACATAATGCAATATTTTTTTTAGTTACGTCCTCCTCCGCGCTACTCATTGACTCAATCTGCCACCTGCTGCAGGTGCTGCAATAGGCGGCAGTCTAGGCATGCCATAGCTAGCCCAAGGCACTGCGATGCCCCAAAACAATACAATTGCCAACTAAAATAGAGCCAGACAAAAACCGTGGTTTATGCATGTTAACAATCAAGCACATAACTGTTACATGCTTCAGAAGAGGCCAAAACAATAACAAAGACACTATACTGCCAACCAATCACGGTCATTAGTCTCATCTTACCTCTGTCCAGCATTAAATAATGACGGTCCAGTTCAGAAAGCTTTTTTTTCATAATTATCTACTTGGGGAAATTAAGGAGTTCAGTCACACCCTCGTCTAAGGTACAAAACAACTCACGGAAAAAGCTCGGTGAATCAGACGAAAATTATTTTAAGAAAAAATCACATTCTTAGTTGACTGGAAATTTTGTTTCTCTGAGGAAAATTCAGTGGAAGTTTCCATATTGACAGATTCAGTTAAAATAGTCATTACACGAGGAATTTCTAGGATAAAGTGAAGTACGGTGGTGGATACATTATTGCATGAAATGGTTTCTAAAGATTGCACATTAATATAGGAAAATAACTAACAATAAACAGCTACAGAAAGACAGACACAGAAAATGAAGTATCCATCAAGAAGATAACACATCTTGTTTTGTGGAAACAAAATTTCTCCCAGGACGTAAATCCCTAAAAATATTCTATTCTAATGAGACAACTCATCCAACACCATTTACACTATGACGCTGGAACAAGGGCCTCTTCCCTATTTATTCTTCGGTTTCTTCCCTCCTCATATTTTCCTGTCTTCCTTTTCTTTCTTTAGACAGGTTAAACACATTGGCCCTCATTACGGGCCTGGCGGTCTGTGACCGCCAGGCTCGCGGTTGGCGGGAGCACCGCCGACAGCCTGGCGGTGCCCCTTAGGGCATTCTGACCGCAGCGCTTTGGCCGCGGTCAGTGCAGGAAAACCGGCGGTCTCCCGCCGGTTTTCCGCTGCCCGTCAGAATCCTCCAAGGCGGCGCAGCATGCTGCGCCGCCTTGGGGATTCTGACACCCCCTACCGCCATCCTGTTCCTGGCGGTTCGCCCGCCAGGAACAGGATGGCGGTAGGGGGTGTCGCGGGGCCCCTGGGGGCCCCTGCAGTGCCCATGCCAATGGCATGGGCACTGCAGGGGCCCCCGTAAGAGGGCCCCGCTTGTATTTCACTGTCTGCATAGCAGACAGTGAAATACGCGACGGGTGCAGTAGCACCCGTCGCACCTTCCCACTCCGCCGGCTCGATTCCGAGCCGGCGTCCTCGTGGGAAGGTTGTTTCCCGCTGGGCTGGCGGGCGGCCTTAAGGCGGCCGCCCGCCTGCCCAGCGGGAAACTCAGAATGCCGGCCGCGGTCTTCAGACCGCAGTGCGGTATTCCTGCGGCGCAACTTTGGCGGGCGGCCTCCGCCGCCCGTCAAAGTTGTAATGAGGGCCATTATATCCAAATATGATGGCATATAGAATGGTCAAACACTCTCTTGAGCTTTGTTCTCCTGTGAGCACCTTATCTCTAAATTATGATTAATACAACCAACTGTTATAGTGTTGATGCCTCAAATATGGTACAGATATATACAAATCTCAATACCACTTTTGAACTAAAAAGGAAACTTTTTAAACTACTGATAATTCTGAGCAGCAACACAAATGATAAAATAATGATATGGATGTTGCCTGGATCTATTCACAACTCTCGATTCAAAACTTTGGAAACCAGAGTGAAGTTATTATAACGTTTAAGTGGCCATAAACTCAGAGAATGTTTTCTAAATAAATACATGAATTGGTGCTGCTTTCTTGGAGGGGTGAACCATTTTCTAGCCCTTAACACTAGGATTTGTTCTGAAAAATGGAAGTGAATTGTTTGGTTTAAAATAGATATGAAGCAAGAGGCAATAAAAATAAGTTCGGAACAGAGGTACAGACACATTAATTCTGCTGGTGTGTCCAAAGAAGATAAGCTAAAGTAACTCTTCAGATATCACACATAATGCAGCCGGGGCTATCATCTAAATTTCCATTAAGTCATGTGTCTAGAGCTGATGACAGCAATATCGACCAGGAGCACCACCTTGAATGATAAGTGTTGCCTTGACAGCAAACCAAAAGGAATTAAACAAGATAACGCGATATTAGCACACCATCTGGGCACTTCAATTTGGTAGATGGCTGTAGTTTTTTTCACCAGGTGGTTGTGGAACGAACACAGGCTCACAGGACCTGGCTATCAACGCCACCAACCTGAAACAGCAAGATGGTAAAAACACAGATACCAAAACAAGCACAAAATGTGAGATCAGGAAACACGAAAGAGTTACATGTCTTAATTCTCTAGGCTGAATTATAAATGTGGCCAGTGCCGGACTCTTTTACCAGTATATTTGTAGTTTTTCCTTGGTAGAAGACCTTGCAGCAAATGTTTTAGCAATGACCTGGCCACAAAATTTTAAGCACCTGTCCTCTTTTATCAGCTTTACATGCTGCCACCTACAAGTAACAGCAAATTACATCTTTTGCCACAGAACGATGCAAACCAGTATTATTTTGAAATATTCTATTGAGTAGGCATTTTAATGCTGTGCTTTGTATGGTCTATGCGTCTTGGCAGCTTCCTGAGTTCAGTGCCAACACTGATTAATTGATTTTAAAATTTGCATAGGGCATGGGTGCCTCTTGAGTAGCGTATGAACTTGGGTGACGGTAAACAAATAAATCATAGTCTCAAATAGCCACACACATGGTATGCAGCAGCTGGTGGATTTGTACTTGAAAGCGAGGTCCGTACATGACATAGGCATATTTAGCAACAGATCTGCTGCTCAGAAACCTAGTACTGATCCTCCAATTAAAGGGGCATTTTGTGCACGTTTCCAAAGTCTATACTTTAAGAACCCATTGTTTTACGGTCGTCTAAATATATCAGAAACTTGTGACTGTCCTTTAAGGGCAAGAACATAGAAACATTCCCTAATAAAATGGCAAATGTATCGACTGGTAGATAAGGTGATATGTTCTAATGGCGAACTGGATGAACACCGAACCTGCTATTTGCAACGTTTTTCAAGTTGTTTCACAACAATGCTTGGCTTTTATTCGGACTAGTGAAAAAAGCGGCGACCTGAGTTCTAATTCTCACTTTCCCTATCTGAACAAAATTGTGTCACAAACAGTCTCCCCCATAACCGAGTGACTGACATAAACACACCAACACACGCACATATGTATACAAATATCATGCTCTTTCGATACTCCCTCTTCTTTGTTACGCTATACAAAAAAACGAATGGCCTAATTTTGGATGCAGTGCACGGAAATTTACTTCAAATCAAATCAAATCATTAACATTTATAAAGCGCGCTACTCACCCGTGCGGGTCTCAAGGCGCTAGGGGAAAAAGGGGGGGTTATCGCTGCTCGAACAGCCAGGTCTTTAGGAGTCTCCGGAAAGCGGAGTGGTCCTGGGTGGTCCTGAGGCTGGTGGGGAGGGAGTTCCAGGTCTTGGCCGCCAGGAAGGAGAAAGATCTCCCACCCGCCGTGGAGCGGCGGATGCGAGGGACAGCAGCGAGTGCGAGGCCAGAGGAGCGGAGGAGGCGGGTGGGGACGTAGAAGCTGAGGCGTCTGTTGAGGTATTCCGGTCCCTTGTCGTGGAGGGCTTTGTGTGCGTGGGTGAGAAGTCGGAAGGTGATCCTTTTGCTGACTGGGAGCCAGTGCAGGTGTCTCAGGTGTGCGGAGATGTGACTGCTGCGGGGTATGTCGAGGATGAGGCGGGCCGAGGCGTTTTGAATGCGTTGCAGGCGATTTTGGAGTTTGGCTGTGGTCCCGGCGTAGAGGGTGTTGCCGTAGTCCAGGCGGCTCGTGACGAGGGCGTGGGTCACGGTTTTTCTGGTGTCGGCGGGGATCCAGCGGAAGATCTTGCGGAGCATGCGGAGGGTGAGGAAGCAGGCGGAGGACACAGCGTTGACTTGCTTGGTCATGGTGAGAAGAGGGTCCAAGATGAAGCCGAGGTTGCGGGCGTGGTCTGTGGGGGTCGGTGCGGTGCCGAGGGCCGTGGGCCACCAGGAGTCGTCCCAGGCGGACGGGGTGTTGCCGAGGATGAGGACTTCCGTTTTTTCAGAGTTCAGCTTTAGGCGGCTGAGCCTCATCCAATCTGTGACGTCCTTCATACCCTCTTGTAGGTTGGTCTTGGCGCTGGCGGGGTCCTTGGTGAGGGAGAGTATAAGTTGGGTGTCGTCGGCGTAGGAGGTGATGATGATGTCGTGCTTGCGTACGATGTTGGCGAGGGGGCTCATGTAGACATTGAAGAGTGTCGGGCTGAGTGATGAGCCTTGGGGTACGCCGCAGATGATCTTGGTGGGTTCTGAGCGAAACGGAGGGAGGTAAACTCTTTGGTAACGGTTTGAGAGGAAGGAGGCGATCCAGTCCAGTGCCTGGCCTTGGATTCCGGTGGAGCGGAGGCGGATGATTAGGGTGCGGTGACAGACGGTGTCAAAGGCAGCCGAGAGGTCGAGCAGAATGAGGGCGACTGTTTCACCGTTGTCCATCAGGGTTCTGATGTCGTCAGTGACTGAGATGAGGGCGGTTTCAGTGCTGTGGTTGGTTCGGAATCCGGTTTGTGAGGGGTCGAGCAGGTTGTTGTCTTCCAGGAAGGTGGTCAGCTGTTTGTTGACGGTCTTTTCTATTACTTTGGCTGGGAAAGGCAGAAGAGAGATGGGGCGGAAGTTTTTCAGGTCGCTCGGGTCAGCCGTAGGTTTCTTTAGTAGGGCGTTGACTTCGGCGTGTTTCCAGCATTCGGGGAAGGTAGCAGAAGAAAAAGAAGAGTTGATGACGGTCTGGAGGTGCGGGGTGATGATGTCGTCGGCTTTGTTAAAGATGAAGTGCGGGCAGGGGTCCGAAGGGGCGCCGGAGTGGATAGAGTTCATGATGGATTTGGTTTCTTCCGTGTTGATGTGGGACCAGTTGTTGAGGGTGATGGCCGTAGATGCCGGTTCGGTGGTGTTTGGTTGGGTCTGGTATCCGAAGCTGTCGTGGAGGTCGCTAATCTTGCGATGGAAGAAAGTGGCGAGGGATTCGCACAGATCCTGTGAGGGCGTGACGGCGTTGGGGTTGGAGAACTCCTTGACGATGCTGAAGAGTTCTCTGCTGTTGTGTCTGTTTTTGTCCAGTCTGTCGGTGAAAAAGTTCCTTTTGGCGGCGCGGATCAGGTGGTGGTGTTCGCGGGTAGCGTTCTTGAGGGCGGTCATGTTGTCAGCGGTGCGGTCCTGGCGCCAGGCTTTCTCAAGGGCGCGACAAGTTTTCTTTGATTCTTTGAGGGTGTCAGAGAACCAGAGAGGTTTTTTGGTGTTGGTCTGTCGATGCGTGCGTTTGAGGGGAGCAAGGATGTCTGCGCAGTTGGAGATCCAGTTTGTGAGGTTGAGGGCTGCGTCGTTGGGGTCGGTGGTGAGGGTGGGTTGGTTGGCGGCGAGTGCGGAGAAGAGTTGCTCTTCGGGGATCTTGTTCCACTGTCGACGAGGGATGGGTTGGGTGCGGAGGTGGCGGGTCTCGCGTCGGAATGTGAAGTGGACACAGCTGTGGTCGGTCCAGTGTAGGGCGGAGGCGTGGCTGAAGAAGACGTGTTTGCTGGCGGAGAAGATGGGGTCAAGCATGTGTCCGGCGATGTGGGTGGCGGTGTTCACCAGTTGTTTGAGGCAGAGGTTGTCGAGCAGGGTGGTAGTGTTGGGGTCGTTGTTTTGTTCCAGATGGAAGTTGAGGTCACCTAGGAGGATGTAGTCCAGCGAGGCGAGGGCGTGCGGGGAGATGAAGTCGGCGATGGCGTCGCTGAAAGGGGCGCGTGGCCCGGGAGGACGGTAGATGAGGGATCCTCTGAGGGTGGTCCTCGGATCGGTGCGAATCTGAAAATGCAGGTGTTCAGCGGCGAGAGGGGTGTCTTCGGTGGAGGAGGTGACGCTGATGGAGTCTTTGAAGACGATGGTGATACCTCCTCCTACCTGGTTGGTGCGGTCTTTTCTGGAGATCTTGTAGCCTTCGGGGATGGCAGTGGCGATGTCAGGGGCCGAGGAGGCGTTCATCCAGGTCTCCGTGATGAAGGCGACGTCCGGTGCTATGGAGTCCAGGAGGTCCCAGAGTTCAACGGCGTGTTTGTGGACGGAGCGAGCGTTGACTAGGATGCACTTGAGGTGGTTGATGGCGCGTGGGCTTGTGGTCATGGTTGTTCAGGCATGTCGGTTTGAGAGGTGCGTAAAGAGGTGCAGAATACCATGGGGTTTTTACTCTGCCCTTGAAACACATACCAATATGCTTTGGAGGGGCTCAGGCAAGGGTAGGCCTCCATAGGAACAGTCAAAGTATTAACATAACGCTGAGAGCCCAAGTGACAGTTTCCCATCCCTTTGCAAGCAAACAGATAAGTGAACAGTTAAATACTCAAACACTATGCAGAAAGCCACATTGCCTTCAGTCGACATATTGTAGGTGATAGAAAAAAACATCATTTTTTCTAACCTCTAAGATTCCTAAAAAATATGTGTAATGCACGCTAATCTCGTATCTAATTCTATCGATAAAGAGGGTGACTATCCATAATGAAATAACTTTAAAAACGCATTTAGTTATGACATCCGGTGCATGCCTACTTTCAGTTGGAAAATGGTCATATATGGGCCGTGCTATGCTGTAATAAGCCGGTTAGGTTGTTTCAGGGTTAAAGCGAGTTTCAATAAAACCTCTGTACACGAAAGGCCCTAAGAGTCAATCT
Organism: Pleurodeles waltl; assembly: GCF_031143425.1. Classification (NCBI taxonomy): domain Eukaryota; kingdom Metazoa; phylum Chordata; class Amphibia; order Caudata; family Salamandridae; genus Pleurodeles; species Pleurodeles waltl. The sequence continues at coordinate 786,550,685 of NC_090445.1, forward strand.
CATAGGGTATAATCAGCCATTCATCCCTCGAACTCCATAAAATAAATGCCAATAGCTGATGTGCGGCTGGCTCCGCCTCCACCTAATTGGCCTATGGAAGGGAACGAACTATAGGGAAATCTTAACAGTGCTTGAAATGGAAAAAAATAAAGTGCAGAGTACCTGCTTGTTTCTGAGAAGTGTCGGTACTCCCCAATTAAAAGTATTACGTTTTTCTTGAGATGTGCCGGTACTCTCCCGCTCAAAATAGAAAAGTGCCGGTACTCAGTACCGGCCCATTTAAAGCACTGTATGCATGTGACCCGCATCTCCCAGTAGGTGCGCTGTTGAATGAATGATGAAGTCTAGAATTGCCCGGTGACACATTAAATAGAGCTATTTCCTTCATGCTGAAAATCCTCCTCAGCATCGAGCTTAGATAAACGAGACGACTAAGGCTTTTCGGTGCCGCCGATACCACGACCCTTGCTACTAAACTCCACTCCCCTCCATTTCCCGACCTAGAGAGGCTCAGGTGTGTTTACCCCGTTGTTGCTTTCTGAGGCGCCTGACGTATGCGGCCCGTGGCGTGGGCGCCATTACAAACCCCGCTGTGCGAGAAGAGGAAGCAGCGGCCCGAGTACTGCGCCACTGTGCCGTTCCGCGGCCTCCTCGTCGCCAGCTCTGCTCCCTGCAGTCATCGCTCTGCATAATTCGAAGAAGCTGTACCCCTGCGGGAGCTCTTGCGGAAAAGTACACAAATATCCCCTCTGCTCTTCAGAGCGCGTTTCATGTTCCTTTACAACAAAGGAGTATGACTCTTAATTGCACCTCTGGAAAATAATTATGACAAACGTTTTTTTCCTCCAGAAAGAAACCGGAATTGCATAGGGTAGCGTTGACGAACACTTATAATTATTCCAGTTTTATTTTAAGTATAGCACATAGCATTGGACTTGGCGTGCTCGCGAGCATCCCCAGTTTGGCAGATAATGAAAGGACACTGTGATTTGCCCATTAACACACAATCTGGACAAGTGCGATGGGGCATTCTGGTCACCATCTGCAAACTGCCCAGAAGACAATGCCACCCCTCATGACGGCTGGCCATTCAAGCTGAGACAAAGCTAAAGATTTACATTTGTTGTCGTATGTACAGATTGGCTGCGCTTTTGTGTGAAAAAAAAATGTGGTACATGGAAGAGTGTGTTAAACAATGGAATAGCAGCATAAATGTAACTGCGCTGAAAACAGAAGGTACGGGACGTACAACACTTGGGGCACAGCGCCCTGCCCCTGCCAGAAAACGACTACAATGTGACTGTTTGTCGAGACAAGGCCCTTTGCCCTAAACACTGATAATACCATGGCCTCTAAATCTTTGGCAGATCATAGTGGTAAAGGTGTACATTCTTGGAAGCTCAACTGTGGTATTGGTTGATTCTCTTTCCATCTTTAGCTCTCTGCCCTCTTCAGTCATGGTGTGTTAATCAGGGCTCCACTGCACCCTCGGCCGACTGTCCACAGGGTGAATAAAGTTAAGGCAAGTTTCTTTATCATTCTATATATACAGTTTCACACTCTGGCACAGAGGTCTTGAGGGAGTTTTGCAAACAAGATGTCCCCTACAGCCTCAATATGTTAGATTGGGGTGTTGAAAGTGCACTACTGAGATTTGTGGTTGAGTTTCTGAAGTCTTGAAAGGCATCACCTGGGCTTCCAGGAATACTCCTTTGTATTCTACGGGAGGAAGATGGCTCTGTGGCCCAGGCCTCACTGCTAACGAAGGCATAACTTCCACAGAGAAGAGTAGCCACTGCATGAATAGTAAGCAAAAAAACAGTTCTGAACTATCCAGGGTCTACACACGTTCCATGCTTCATCTCAAAGAAATAAGTACAATTGACTTGGATAGTACAAACACCGATTACCCCAATGGAAATTCAAGGTTTCACTTTATGTTGTGCTCCATATAAATGATTAGTAGCACTGGTACTTCCATGATACATGCCCGAGGACCACTAAAATTTCACAACAATAACATTAATACACTCCCTGCTATCTCAAGGTCTCAAACTTGCCGCAAGTTTTCACACATCCAACATTTATTAATTTTGGATCAAACCCTGTCCTCAAAAGTCTAATGATTTACAGAATTAAAAGTCTTTGTACATCAAAGACATGGACAATGGCCATTCTGTTTATTTACAGATGCACAGTTACTCAAAATAATAGCCCCCTTTTCTACCAGTATATGACCAGCATGTATAACACGACATATAGGGCCTGATTCTAACTTTGGAGGACGGTGTTAAACCGTCCCAAAAGTGGCGGATATACCACCTACCGTATTACGAGTTCCATAGGATATAATGGACTCGTAATACGGTAGGTGGTATATCCGCCACTTTTGGGACGGTTTAACACCGTCCTCCAAAGTTAGAATCAGGCCCATAATCTCTATTGCTTACTTAAAATTACACTAGATTTAAGATACCGGGACAGAGGCCTTCTGGACTGTAGCTAACTCTCCCTGCAGGCCTACGTCACCAAAAAGCTGATAGGGCTGAAGAACCGTCAGACAAGTCAATGTGACTGACCAACAAATAACATTAACAATGTTATGCCAGGCTAACACATGAAGCTAGGGCATAAACACCGAAAATGTCACATTTAAATACATTCTAAATATTTAGTGTTGAATGCACTTTTCGTTAAACTGAAAATTAAAACAAAGATTATCACTGGTTTCAGTCCTTGCTTTCCTTTGGCCTTGTATGGCCTGGGACCCGGAATAGGGTTGGTTTTAGGGTTAATTAGACTTGGAGACATTGCAGGGATTGGGGATAGGATAGTATTAGGCTTCGTGCAAAAGCCAGGCTTAAATGTCGAATTAGATTTCTTTTTTTTGTGCATTTCAGATACTTTGGGATTACTTTTTCTGGGTCACAATATAAGGAACTATAATCATGGTTTATGTACCTGAATGCTGGCACTTTGTTTTCACTGTAACAGTTTTATGACCTACAAATATTAACAATATTGTATACTTTTAGGTTGGCATTACCTTAATAAACTGGACTTCGGGAAGTCCTGCTTCAGTGTTAAAGATATCAACATCATTTAAATCTTAAAGAGTTCAAAAGCCTTTACTGACAGAAACATAGTTCACGATTGAAAGCATCTTTCTTTTCCTTCTGATAAACTGGTGGCAACTGTATTTCTTCTGTATGCTAAAAGTTGTTTTATTTCATCACAAGAAAGTACTCTGCTAACAGGTTTATTTTTTTTACAGGGGGTTAGACGGTGCCAGTCTTCCTTGGTGTAATCAGCATCGTGTGCACTGTTGCATTATGATCTTCAATGACGCCAGTGGCACAAATGCATTCCCAGGCCTATTTATCTCATTCACTCACTGCCTACACCGTGCATAGTTGAGTGCCATACTTGCATGCCACACTCAGTCTCCAGTTCTGTCTTCACCTGGGTGTGTGAGCAGCACCAGCATTAACATTTGTGCATAATGAGGATGCAAGTGAACAAGAATGGAGATCACTTATATGTTTAGTTACCTGCAGTTCCAGAAGCAACCGAAGAACATTTTGTTTAGGAATGTTAGGGGCTGTAGCCACAAGCTACACACACTGCATGATACACTGGAAGCAGGCACACTTCAACTCTGATCTCTACAACATACTTTTGAAATATTCATGGAGCCTGCTATGGAGTATGAACATAAAGCACAAAGCCACCCTTAAAAGGTTAAATTAGCTAGGATTTACAGTGTGGCAGTATAACGGCCAGCGATATCTTTAAAGCAGTTGAAGGAAAGGGGTACAATACTTAAGCTCATCTTTACTTAGATTTGTGCATTAGAAGGCAGCACCAATAACAAAGAAGTAGTAGACTCCCAAACCCGTTCTTTATTAATTCATGTAAGCTAGTTCCAACTAACCGGTCTAACCTGGAGGAACCGCAAGGAGGGTGCTTTATTTATTCCAAGCCAACATCAAACGATATGTTATGGGATCCGAGTCAGTTTAATACTTGACTTATTAACTCTCAATCTGGTCCATGTGAGTTCAGCTTCCTTCTTCTTTGGGTGTGTTTTATTTATTTCAAACCCACGATAAACAATAAATAGTATGTTAGGAGATTTGGAACTTGGCTGTTGCTGGACTTGTTCGCGCTAAAGCCGCTCCACATGATTTTGCTTTCATTTGGGTTTGTTTTATTTATCTTAACTTTGCACTAGATCGTTCCCTGGTATTGGGCTCTGGACACTTGCTGTCAGTCGACTAGTTAGCACCTTTGCTGCCAAGTTGTTTCGGCTTCCTCCTGCTTGGATCTGTGTAGGTCCCTCATACCTCCATCTAATTCTTTGTTTATAGCCTCATCATCGCTGATCAGAAGTTAACAAATGTTGCTAATAATTGCCATGATGTGTTTTGGTGCCTTGCTTTTGGCATTAGGCCGTCACCAGGTAATTCTTTTTGGTGATGCTGGCTTTCAGATGTGCTCACAAAAGTATCACCCAGTATTATAACTTCATTTGTGTGCTTTACAAATGATGAGTGTGGGTGAATCATAGATCCTCCAACACAACTTTTGTATTTAAGAATAACACTGAGGCACTCAGCTGCTTCGCCAACAGTGAAAAGCATTTTTTTTTTATTTGTATGAGTATGTGTGATAAGGGTGATGTCTTATTCCATTCAAAGTCCTCCTAGTTTGATTCCTCATGTCTGAAACTGAATCTCACTATGCTTGTAACAGCATAAACTTTTCAGGGTCAAAACAAGGCTTGGAAGCTATCATTTCGTAGTAAGTCTGCTCCAGCTCTACTGGCCAAACAGAGGCACTGGACCATCAACAAATGTCCTAATTTTCCTAAAGGAAAGTTTGCCGGAGATGAAATGTGACCTACTGGGAGGATTGAAAGCAGAACGGAGTATTGTGCAGAAGGAAGTGAAAGGCTGGTGGTGGCTAACGGAGCTGAGCATGGCGCACGCTTAACCGCTCGGCTCCGGAGGGGCCGACTTCAAACGTATGCCTAGACGCGCTGGGGCGGGCAGTGTCGCGCTCAAAGTGGAGCGGAACGACTGCTGAAGACGTGGGGAGACGGTGGCGGCGCGGCTTGGCCCCCCCCGGGGTGAGCGCCTGGGTTCCCGGGGCCGATCGGGGCTGCGGAGCGGCTGCGGCCTAGCTGACGGGCGGGGCCGCCCCGCGCTGAATTGAGGTGCCGCTGGCTCGGAGCGAAGGAGGAGGTGAGCGGCGATTGCGGGTGGGGCCACTGGCGAGGGGCCGTTGCCCCGGGGGTGGCCCCCTGCGGATTTGTGTGGCCCGACGGGGATCGTGCCCGGGGGCCTGCTGGCGGGCTGCGACCGCGGTCCTGGGACGTGCGGCGTGCCGCGCGGGGCGCGGAGGCTGTGCGCGGGCCCGCCCCGAGGTGTGAGGGGCAGATCGGAGTGCCGAGTGGGGACGCCGGACGGAGTGAAATTGGCCTCCCACCCGGGAGACGGGGCCTGGTGCTTCCCGGCTGCGGGGGCACGGACGGTGAGGAGACAAGGGGACAAGAGGCGCCCCGAGGAGGACTGATAGGGAGCCCGCTTCTCCTGTGCCCCCTGGGGGCCGTACGACTGCCGCTGCCCGGGTGCCCCCTGTGCCTAGGACGGTTCAAGTTGGACGCTGATCGCCCGTCGCAGGGTGTGGCGGTGAGGGTCCGCCCCGTGCTGATTGCTGTTATCATCCGAAATTTGAGACTGCGCACCATTGTTGCCCGGGGTTGGGGTCCCTCCTGGCTGCTGGAGACGGCGCGGCCTTGGGGGCCTGCCGCGGCTGCCCCTCCCGCGCAGGGCGGCGCGGTCTTGGGGGAGGCGCCACCCCGACCCGATCCAAGCCACCTTGTTTCCGACTGCGCCGCTGGTGGGGACGCTCGGAGGAGGCGAGCTACACGGCGACATCGAGGATCCTGGGCGCACCTGCTTACTGTGGCCCAACGAGCTGGAGATGACTGGCTTGGTGTCTGAGACTCCTCCTAGAGCGACCAGAACCTGAGATCTTGACGGCAACAGATTGGGTGAACGAGCAGGCCAACAGCAGGCAGCATAATTACCTGCGCAGCTCGCCGGCCTCGCTGAGACGCCCTCCTCTGCATATCCAATGCCCTCCAAGGGCAGACACAAGAACAAAGCCATGGAACCCATGACACTGATACCAATGGCGGACAACGAGCTGACCACACAGAGCCAGTCACAAACCAAGGTTCAGGACACCCTGGACAAGATACTGGGTGCCATTGAGGACACCAAATCCACTCTACAGCGTGACATTAATCAGGTGGCGATAGAGGTGGGGCTATTGAGAGCCGACCACCACAAATTGGCCGACAGAGTAAAGGAGGCAGAAGCAACACTAGAGGAAGTTGTTCCAAAACAAGCAGAAGTATCAGCGGAGGTGACCTCTCTGGCAGACAGAGTGGCGAAGCTCGAACGGCGAGCTGAGGACGCAGAGGGCAGAAACAGGAGAAACAATATTCGCGTGGTGGGTCTCCCTGAGGGGGTCGAGGGGACTAACATGGTGGAGTTTCTGGAGAAATGGCTAAGTACGGTTGTGGCACCAGGATGCCTGACCCCCTTTTATTCATTGGAACGTGCACACCGGGTGCCGGCTAGACCGCTTGCCCCTGGCAGACCGCCCCGGGCTGTAATTGCTAAACTCCTGCACTATAGTGACAGAGACATCCTCCTGCAGAAAGCCAGGGAATTGGGTCCGTTTAAAGTGGCCAATGGCGAAGCAACTCTGTTCCCTGACTTCACCTTGGAGGTCCAAAACAAGCGTGCCTCCTTCCTGGCCGTTAAAAGAACTTTACGAGAAGAAGGGATACAGTACTCATTGCTCTATCCAGCAAGACTACGAGTGATTGTGGAGGGGAAAACCACTTTCCTCCAGACTCCGGAGGAGGCATGGGAGTGGCTTGAGAGCTCGGGGTCGGGCCCGGCGCGGCCTGCGCCGGGGGGCCGCGGTGGGGGGGGGGTCCCGGCGGGCCCTGAGAGGGAAAAGGCCAGGGGGCGGCCGACGGCTAGCACCCACGCAGGCACAAAGGGAGACTGGAAAGAGAGAAGCCCTAAAAGCGGCAGCCAAGATGGGAGTGGAATCGTCTCCGCCGGCGGTCTCTGAAGAGGAATCAGAAGACATAGTGGTGTCCTCGCCCGAGGGCTCTGGGGGATCGACTAGTGCGCCGGAGGTAACCCCACAAACGGCTGATGAACTGATCTAAACAGAACCCGCAGCGGCGCTGAAAGGCGAGTCAAGATAAGAAGTACGGTGGCCCCTCCGGACCTGGCCGCCCCCCCGGACCTGTTTCTCGCCTGTCAACCCTGACCGGCGAGTATTGACTTGATGTGTTTGTGTGATCTGCAGTGTTGTAGGACTTACTGGGCAGCCTACAGTTTTGGAGGCGCCCTGGGGAAGGGGAGTTGGTTTTTTTTGTTATTAGTTATACCAGCTATATGTGCGATGTGGGCTGATCATAATGAAGGTGCAAGCTTCTGGGGGGCTTGGCCGGGGCCGGGGGCGCGTAGACTCCATGTACAACGGGTTCTAAGAATACGATGGGGGGCTACAACACTATGACCTGGAACGTTAGGGGGATGGGCACTCCGAGTAAGCGACATAGAATTCTTTCCTTTTTAAAAAGAAGAGGGGTGCATATAGCTATGCTACAGGAGACTCACCTCGCGCCCGGAGAGGGGGAGAAATTACGGAGGAGATGGAGGGGTCAGGTATTTGCCACAGAATATTCAGCTTACGCAAGAGGAACCCTAATTTGGATTAGAGCGGGAGTTCCATTTGTGCTAGATTCCTCCAACATAGACAGGGAGGGAAGATTTGTCATTCTAGAAGGGAAACTACAGGGGCTCCAGTTGACCCTGAGTTGTATATACGCCCCCAACCAGGAACAAGCATTATTCATGACGGGCCTGTCTGGGCATCTCACTCGTCAATGCACGGGGGAAGTACTAATAGGAGGAGACTTTAACGCAGTGCTTGATATCGACCTAGATAGGTCTAACCCCCCACTGCAGGGAGCAACATCAATTAAAGCAGCAAAAAAACTAGCAGAGTGGCTGGACGCCTGGGGACTGGTGGACGCTTGGCGGCTACAACACCCTGTTGCCAGGGATTATTCGTTTTACTCGGGCCTCCACCAGGTACATACTAGAATCGACAGAATAGTTTGCACAGCAGGGCTGGCCCGAAATATGACCCACGCGGAGTACCTTGCCCGCACAATATCTGATCATAATCCTCTATTGATGACATTGAATGTATCTCGGGACAGACCTCCTATACCGGCATGGAGAATGCTTCCGTCGGCCTTGGAGGACCAAGCGTACAGGGAGGGGGTACAAAGCTACTTAGAGGAACACATAGAGGATAACCGGGGATCCACTTCCTCCAGAGGCATAGAGTGGGAGACACTCAAGGTGGGGACGCGGGGTCATTGTCTGGGACAGTCAGTGGGGATAAAACGTACACTTGAGAAAGAATTAAACGCACTGGAGAAGGTCATCCACGAGGGGGAGTTGAGACAGGGCCCCACAAGACAAGCGGATGAAGAGTACGAGAGTGCGCGTAGGGAGCACTCCCGAATAGAAGAGCGTCTTAGATGCCACAGTGTGCAAAGATACTTGGTATCCATGCAATCAGAGGAGGGGAGATCCGGTAGACTTTTGGCATGGCTAGTGCGCCCGAATGGTGATAGTGGTCCTATTGCAAGTGTATTGGACAGGGGTGGGACACGCAGAATTAGTCCAGAATCCATTAACGACGCATTCAAAGATTATTATACGTACTTGTATAGGAAGCCCACAGACTTGGAGGTGGGGATCCTTGATGGTTTCCTAACTCGGATGTCTCTGCCGGCTTTGAGCCCGGAGGACGGGGCCGGCCTGGGGGGTCCAGTGACTGCAGAAGAGATAAACGAAGCAATCACGCAGCTGGCTCCTGGGAAGACCCCGGGCACAGATGGTCTTCCGATGGATTTTTATAAAAAGTATAAATCCTTATTAACTCCCAGACTGAAGGAAATGTATATGGAGGCGGTAAAGAATGGGGTGCTCCCTTCCACGCTCCGTGAAGCATTGGTTGTGCCGCTCCCAAAAACAAACATTAGTGATCCATCGGTAACAGAATTTAGACCACTATCAATGCTAAATAGCGAATTTAAGATCTTGAGTAAGATACTAGCTAATCGGTTACTGCCCCTTATGCCGACCCTGGTGCACCCTGACCAGAACGGTTTTATTCCTGGTCGCAGCACCTCCTTGAATCTTAGGCGGATTTTCTCTATAATGCATATGCCTGATGAGGCGAAGCCACCAGCCGGGACCTTGCTAGCTGTGGACTTTGAAAAGGCCTTCGACTCGATCAGATGGGATTACTTGAGGGCGACAATGTTAAAAATGGGCCTGGGTGGTGGCTGGGTTGCCTGGGTGGACCTGTTATATTCGTCCCCATTGGCAAGGGTCAAGACGGGTAGGACGGTCTCAGCTGCTTACCCAGTGCATCGGGGAACTAGACAGGGATGCCCCCTGTCTCCATTGTTGTTCGCGTTGGCGATGGAACCCTTAGCGGCGTGGGTGCGAGGTGAAGGAGCGGGCAGAGGGATTCGGTGGGGACCAGGGGATCACATTATCTCGCTATATGCAGACGACATTTTGATATACCTTAGAGACGGGGCGAGTGGACTCCCCTGGGCCCTGAACGTACTTGAGGAATTTGGTTTAGTATCAGGATTAAGACTTAACCGTAATAAAACATATGTGTTCCCCCTGACGTCTGGATATGGTCGCCCCATAGCGTGCCCGGTGGACCTGAAATGGGCTCCGCGTACATTTAGATACTTGGGGATCCAGATCTACCATGGTATGGCTGACCTAAGAGAGGGTAACCTAGGTGGAGTGCTTCGTTCGCTGAGATCATCAGTAACATTCTGGCGCTCTTTAAAATTGTCAGTGATGGCTGGAGTGGCGCTATCCAAAATGATCATGCTCCCCCGACTGCTCTATTACTTTGCCAATTTACCGCTGCTAATACCCCGGGCATGGTTCCGTGATCTGAACACATTGCTTAGAGAACTAATTTGGGATAGTGGGCGAAGACGTACCACTCTTGTGACCATCTGCAGGCCTCCCCAAGCGGGAGGCCTGGGGGCACCTGACTTTGAGGCATCTTACCTTGCATCCCAATTGCAGTGGATAGCCGGGTGGCTTACGGGTCGGGGCCAATTGGATTTATATACGGCCCAGGGAGTGATTGATACGGCGTGGATTGCGGCAAACATGGCAAACAGGAAGATAACTCTCCCTGGGAACAACATAATGATAAAAGTGGCAATAGGATGTTGGAAAAGATGCACGAAAAGAGTAGGAGTTGGTCACCCGTATTCTCCAGCTCTGCCGCTGGCAGTACTTGCTATAGAACCCAGGGGGAGGGGGCCGGGAAGTATGGGACTCAGTCATTGGCTAGCAGCGGGAATAGAAGTAGTGGGAGGACTTTTCAAAGAGGGAGTCCTGAGGGGATTTGTTGACTTGATGGAGGAGGGTGTTCCCGGTGGACAGTTTCTACTGTACGGGAGACTGGTACATACCCTTAGGGCTCACTGGGACACGGCAAATGCGGAACCTGACACACACGGGGTCTTGCACTCACTGATGACATTAGGTGAGGAAACACGTCTCATCACCAAGATATATCGGTCCCAGGTTGAGGCAGCTTTAGACCCCCCTACGTTCACTGAGAGGAGGCTGGGAGGGCACGGTTGGTCGAGAACTCACAGACTCAGAGTGGAAAAAGATACTGGCTTACCCCCGGATGGTGTCCCGTAATACACGCTTAAGGTACCTTCAATATAATTTCCTGCATAGAACATACCTCACACCCCACAGGCTGTTCCGTATATACGGTGGATCTCCAGCGACCTGCCCGAGGTGCGGGGGGGTGGGGCGAATTTCGACCACATGGTTTGGACTTGCCCGGTGATCCAGACTGGCTGGAAGGAAATGTTGACTACCTTAACTGAATTGCTTGAGGTTGAGTTAAGACCCAGCCCCGAGATGTGCTTGCTGGGCCTTGGACCAACGGCACTCCGTGGAAAAGTGAAGGGGCGCTTTTTGGACCTCACCCTGGCACTATATAAGAGACTAATCTCGAGGGGCTGGAAAGCTGCGGGTTGTCCTTTACTGACTGTCTGGGAGAATGATACATTAACGTGGGCTAGAGCTGAATTACAGGTCCTAAAAGCAGAAGAAGCCAGGAGTATCCGCCGGGTTCCCATAGCTCCGGGGTGGGAGAACTTAGTGACGAATTGGGAGAGTATAACTAGGAGATTGGTGAACCCAGCAAGAGAAACCAGCGACTCCCAACCCACGCTGAGGTCGGAGCCAGGCGATTGTAGCACATAGATAGGCGCCCAGAACAAACCCGACCTCCACGTGGCTTTCATTGAGTGTAGAGGCCTGAAAGCAGCTGGGCCGTGGATCCCCACCTCGCCATCGAACATGATAGGCAGTGTGCGTGCCCCTCCGTCTACACGGCGCGTCCCTGCGCCCTGGGTCGATATCACCCCCTGCTTAAAATTAAAATAAAAAATGGATCTGACATAGCACCTTCAGTTCAACAACTATAAAAATCATTTGCACATAGCCGCATGGTTGGCCCTGTGTGGCCTGTTCTTTTTTATTCCCGCCTCTTCCTCCTTCCTCCCACACCCAATTGGGAGGCACCTAACCCTCTATATCATTATTCCAAGTTACAAGGAAGAAGGGGTTTAAACCTGTTGCTTGACTATTGCTTATGCAGAACAAAGAGCTGTAACAAAGAAAAGTGATTGAATAAGTAAAAGAGTAACTGGTTGAATAAAGAGAAATAAAACGACTGTTAATAAAGATTGAGCAATAAGCGAAAAAGTACAAAATAAGAAGCAGATATAAAAGTGCATGTGAAATGAATAAATATGTAACGTTGTAATAGCAAAATGTTAATAAAAATATATTCTAAAAAAAAAAGGAAGTGAAAGGCTGCAGTGAGCTGTGAAGGAGCAGTTCTTTTGAGATTTCCCTTAACATGTTTTTTTCAGAAAGTGGCTGTTGAACTTACAGTTGTTATTGTTTAGTCTTTCCTCACAGTGCTCTACCTCTCATGCTTCCTTCTATCCTTCCTACACCCTATGACCCCACCTAGCTTCACCTTCTAGGTACCGTGGCATGAGAGTGAATACTGCAGGTCGAGCTTGTATTTATTACTTGATATGGCATGGTTCTGTCTGTGCAGGTTTTTTGAAGAGGTTAGACTGACTGTAGTAGTAAACCCAATCTAATATGTCCAGATACACTTTAGAGTCGCTGCTAAAGGGCGATGGGACAGACACAGATAAGCAGCTATACAGGATCCACTTACATCAGGAAAACTGAGAAGGTTACATTTAGTTGCAGGAATGGTAACAAAAAGCCTAGTGGAGCGGGGTCCTTAAAGCCACGCTGAACATTTAGCATCCAAAAAATCATGCAGGAGTACAAATCAAAATAGCAGTGATTTGACAACAAGGGCATAGCCGACAGAATTACTGCTAGGGAGTTGCTACAAGTCAGGCGGTTGTACTCTTGTTTTAATATAACTAGCAGCATTTTTATCTCCACAGGCTAGGGCGCTGTTGGGCTGCGTTGCTATACAGAGGTGAATCAGTATAATGAAATGCCCTGTGCAAAATGATGAACTGAAAACTCGGCGGGACCTGCTAAGGGGGGGGGGGCACATTGGGTGTTTTTCCAAAAGAGATCAAGTTTAAGATTGATGCAGGGTCTCTTGGTACCAAGCACTGTAAGAGACAGCAGCATGAAACATGTATTACCACTGTAAAGCAATGTGTTGGGACCTGCATAAGAAGCTTTGTGTTTTTGAACCTTCTCAGGAGGTAGATGCGCTTCTGAAGAACAGCGGTGAAGTGAGCTCAGACAGGAGTAGGAAAAGGAGTTCTGCCATTATAATATAGGGCACATAAAGTCTACATTGTGGATCTCACTATAGATGGGCCTGAAACGATGGTGCTGGTCATACATTATGGTGCTTCTTGATATAAAATTGGAGTGATATCACAAAGGAGATCACATTCCTGATCCCATGACCTGATCATGAATGCATTACCGTTCAAGTCTAATCCACAAAATACCTGAGTGCAATGGAGGATTGTGGTGAGGAGAAGGATTGTACTGTTAATATTCTTGATGTATTATGCACAATATGAAGCTCTGTTTCCACACAGGTAAAGTATAGCCAGTATTAAAAGACACAATAAAAGGAAGTCTATGGTTTTGTTGAGCCCAAGTGGACACCTAGAGTGCAATTTCTGAGCTCTGACGGTGGGCAGGAGGGCCACAAGCAACTGTTGTGTCCATTGTCAGCTTATTCTTAAGTAGATCCTGGTCTTCTGAGGTAATCGCTACAAGTAGCGTAAAGCATAGGAGCCATTTCTTCTATTGCTCTGGCATGGGAAATCCACACCTTACAATCCATGCAGCACGGGGAGTTTGGCTCCAGCATCCTATCAAACCCTCTGAACCCCCAGATATACAACACAGTGTAAGTGGAGCATTATTACTAAATCGTACACTATGCTGCTGCCTGGGTGGAAAAAACCACAATAAAATGCAGTGGAAAAAATGGACCGGGAACATACACGGGCAAACTGATTTACAAATAATATTCTTTTGTTGTACTTATCCATGTTTTTCAATAGTCATTCTGAAATGCTGATCTTCTGTTTGAGCTGCAATTTCAAAACGCCACTCAGAAGGCTTCCCCATTTAAAAACAATGATTATTCTAAATTATTTTTCCCAAGTTAAAACACAGTCCTGGTATTTTCACCAAAGACAGATATGGACTTTTTGAAGAAGTGCTTCCATCATCAACGCTATTTCAATGGGGTCGTCAAGATTGTAACTGAACACAACAGCTTGACACAAACACTGCACTAGCTGTACGCCTGTATTACCTGCCTGCTTCCCATGGTCTGCAGTATAACAGAGGCATATAAATATATATATTTTAACTTTATTGTGTTTGCATACCGAATCTCGACCATAAAACACGGGCCATTTAATGATTTGTTTGTAAGTGCTAGCTAAGCAACTGGGCTATAACTTTTAGCAAACCCCCCGCAGAGTGTTATCACAGGTTGAAGGTTCAAACATTACAACAAATGTCGCCTGTTAGCCTGTGGATACACCATAGCCCCCGGATGTGCAATAACAACCTGGAGCTTTTACTATCTTTCAGTGACAAGGCAATGGACTGTGGAAATGGGACGTGCTTTGAAGTAGCCACTAATATATCCAGGAACTAAATGTTACTTACCTGTAGCACCAGCTCTCTCTGATGGCTGTGTTCATTACATTCATACACGATAGAATAACTCTGCTCATATGCAGGTTCTAGGGCTCCTACTTGAACAAAGTGCTCATGTTTATGAATATTTCTAAAGATGTTATGTCAGAAAAGAAAAAGGTATTTGCTGGTAACATCAGTTCTCCTTTAAGGACATCTTCATTCTACATTGTAACCACTACAATATCTCCATACACGTGCTAAACCCCGAACCTTGCACACACTTTGGGGTATTTTAATGTTTATATATATATATTAGTGAAGATTCCATGTCAGAGAACCACCAAGTGCAATCAGCAACCAAAGAGAGTGTTTTAAGTTGAATCAATATTAAATTGATTCTAGCAACACTCATTGTCTTAAAGCAATGTATTTGTACTGGATGAATCTAAAAGTAACAGCGTCTTCACCGAAATTCTAAAATCATAACAGCTACTGCTCCTGCCCCCTCACAACTGTGTCTCAACCACCTCTGGAGCTTTTCTCCTTCTGAATGGGTATTTATTTAGTTGTTTTCATTTATTTGGAAGTCCTGCACCCATCAGCACTGAACAAAGTAATATGACGATACAAGGTGTATCGAAAGGGGAGCATGTAACAATTAGATAACCATACCATATTGTGAGTTTTGAGGAGTCCAAACACTAGAAGTACTTTAGAGAACACATCTTCACATGGCTAGTTCAAGGGATGCCGTTTCTTGTGTCTCCAGACAAAGCTAGGCAATCAGGCGCACTGGGATACTTAGAAGTCTATGTTTTTAAGGCTTACGGGATGGGTTCTGATGGAGCTCTTGAAAAACAGGAGAAAAAGCAACTCTGGTCTGAATAGGAAGACCACTGCATAGGAGGTGTCTCAGCAAATGAGTGGAAGGTAGACGAGGCACCCGGTGAACTGTGTACTGTCAATCAGTAGGCTGTAACTGGCACTGGGTGTGGTATGTGAGCAGCTGATGGCTGTAGGAGGGGCTGCAGGACTAGATATGTATTAGATGAATAGAATGAGTACATTCAAGATCCAGAAGGTCAGAAGGAACAAAGAAGACATCCTTAAATCAACCCAGCACTGCGCTATGAGGTCAGAATCCACAAAATGGCTTAACCCAGTGCCGTTCTCGTGTAAAGCTATCCCATTCCCAGATCAGTGACTTGTGACCAGGAAAGAGCACTGCTAAATCAAGCTCAGCAATACAGGGCTGTCCAAACTGAAACGTCACATTTTATTATTTGTTGCTTTTATGATTTTACAATTTTGTCGGTACATGGTTGTTCACCAGAAACGTTTTTGCCTTTGTGTGGATTTGAAGTAAAGAAGTGGAAAGGTCATACTTCCTAAAGCTTGTAATTAGTGACCTTCCCTTATAGAAAGTACCTTTCAGAAAGTAAGGGTGAAGCAATCTGTAACAGCTGCGGAAAAAAGCAATGCCTCATGCCTTTGGGGCTAAAACCTCTATAGACATGAAAATGAACTAAATGGTGAGAAACTGGAGAAGGCTACAAAAGAGACATAAATGATAATAAAAATCGGGGCAGCAGAGATGGTTGGACGTTACTTGGTAGAGTGCTACCACTAGCGACTCAGTACATTTTGCCCACAGGGGCTCATGCCGATGCTCAGAGCCTAATGTCTACAGAGTTAGAGAGCATAGTGCATTAGTAGGCACTTTTTGCAGCTTCATGAAAATGGCCTTTAATGGTCTAACAGAGGAACCATCTAAAAAAAAAAATGTTGAACCCTCTCGAGGCCTCGTTTTGCTTTCACCTTCCATCCCTCACATGCTCTTGGACGATCTGACTGCTAGCTCCTATTGAAAAGGAGCTGATTGCATTAATCCACTGTTGAGTGAAAACGAGAGGTTCCAAGAGCAGAATGAAAATTTAGTATTTGCGCTACAGCAAATTAGAAGTTCTCCAATATCTCAGTTCTACACTTTCTGCCTAATGCCGCCTTCACAAAGTTCTGTACTAAAACCAATCCGGAAAAGGTCAAATCACTTCGTGGAACCTCATAGTTATACGGAATTCACAAAGATGTGCTCAATTGCATCTCAGAAATGTCCAAAGATACAGCAGGCATCCTCAGGTGTGGCTCGGTGTACATCTTTAAAAATTCTGTACAAGACGGCTGGTGTATATCTAAGATGCAGTGGGGTATTAGGCAGTACTGTCAGAAGTAACCTTTAGGAATCAGGCTCCTTGTGCCTAACACAAAGGCTACAAAGTATCTAGGACACAGCCTAAGATTCTGCGGCTGCTCCTGCACTGAAGCAAGGTGGAGGGGAACAGAGTACAAGCCGTAACGGTCCCAGAAAGGCACCTGATTTTTTGTCCAAAATACCTTTCTTTCAAACAAGGGCTGGCTGACGCCATCACTTACCTAGAAGGGATCGGGCTTTACTTTTAGGTGTGAACTTCTTAAAATCTGAGGCAATCATGGTCAGTTCTGTCAGTTTGGGCTTGGAAACCCACAAACCTGGCACCAGACCCACAGCTCGTTAACGTCTTGGAGTTATTACACACCGAAAAGCACTTGCCTGACTGTTGTACTAATTTCTCTCTCCAGATATAGCAAAACATAAGCTGCAGATTCCGAGATGTAGGAATAGACTGGAATCCGCCTGGAAACAAGGGAAGCGGTAATGGATCACGGTTCCCAGAAGCCACAAGGTGTTGGGAAGCTTTTAGAATTGGACAATGTAAAAAAAAAAAAACTATTTCAGCCCTGATAGTGCAAGTCCAGAACTGCCTCGGTGTTCGTATATGCAATGGTGGAGAAGATGGAACGGGCACGATCCACTGATCTCAGATGTCTAAACTCTGTTCCTAAGATGAATCCTCTTTATCTGAGGTTTGTGTAATGTTTACTTTTGGTCTTGTGCTACTTCTAACAAATGGCTCTGCTGACTTACGGTTGCAATGTATATGTGTGTGAAAATATTCCACAGTGACAATGGAAATGTTTAGAAGCTGCAGTGATTTCTACGTGAATCTCCGTGCCTCAGTCTTGTAAGCAGTGACATTCAGGTATGTTCTTTTACGAGGTGCTCCAGTAGTGTTATGCACTTCTAAAATAGTGACGTGCCAATCTGTGAACCCCAAAGCATGATAGTGAGGAACGCAAGCATGTCCAGCACTCACAAAAGTTGAGCATGCGTAAAGGTGAAAACACTGCTGCCTCTACAGGAAGTCAGCTCATTTCACGCCTTGGTTTCTTTTTTAAATGCACTTGGATGGGATACAGCTGTCATCAGATAAGCTTAACAGCTAGTCGGTCTACCAATACAGCCACTTTAAAGGAAATGATCAGACCCTGCATTCTCTTGCCTTTCACCACACTTACCACATCCTTCCAAGCGTAACCTAAAGCAAAGTAAGTCAACTGTGTCACATTTTCCAAATAGTTCCTAAATGCATTGAATGACTGCGCCAATATGTTAACTATTTCACATTACTTAAAAACGCTTATGTCCATCACCTGGAGTTGATCAGTGATGGTGGTTTAAACCTTAAAACAATTTGTGCATAAGAATAAAATTACAGTTTACATTCAGTAATTTCACTAACAACCCTTCCTATGCAGTGAGCATGTGGAGACTGCAGGCAACTCACACCTAAAAAGGCTTTTGGGTGAATGCAGTGCAGGAACCTCACTGTTCCATGACCCCCATTTGTAAGGTTCTCACACTAAACTGCCGAACTCCATGGTAATTGTTCTTCTTAGTCCATGTTCTCTGCATCCTTCCTTTTTAGTTCGAGCGCGCAAGCACTTTGACCTGTTGTAAGTATTGTGGGGTTTTAACCATGCACGCCGAGCACATTCACTTGTTCCTGGGCTTGCCTTTCAAAAATCTTTTATCACTGATCAATGCAATAAGTCTGTCCCTCCTTGGGGCAGTTTTGTTACTGTCTTGCAGACTGCCCCTGTTACATAGATAATTGCACGACTGCCAACACGTTTGACTGCAAACAACCTTTTTCTTTTTGTGCCTGTCCCTCACGCTCATGGCAGCCATGGCTCTTTGAATCGGCTCACTTAAGTCAACTGTTTAACTTCTCATTTTCAATTTTAGTGGGAAGAAAAGTCCAGTTAGGCATTTACATCGCTAATGGCTATAACACGAGCAAACGCGAGGCCCACTGCATTGAAGATGCTTGTTTCTGTTAGGTCCCTGCTTGGGGAAGGGAAACCCCTCTTTCTTTTTTTTTTTTTAATACATGGCTGTATCTGTTGGACTGTCATGTTTACACCATACCTTCCGCTAGATACATTGAAATTAATCTCCTAGGTTCACTTTTAGCCCCCCACTCCCTCTGCCCACTCAAATTGCTTTACATGGCTGTCTCCCTCTTTCCCACCCTGAGTTACCTGCTCACACTGGCATGGATTACACATGGGCTGAATGACTTGCAATATGTTGACCACATACTCTGTTAGGAGTACTCACAGCACTGTTTGGCAGAAGACATCCCAATCCTTACATTCACCTCTGCAGTGTTCTTGACATGGACGCAATCAATTCAGATCTCTAGGAAGCAGATCATAATCACCCTAGCCTGATTCTCAGTTACATTAAATTATTCAATCCAAGCCAGAATTTCTGCTTCTATTAAATGTTCAGCAAGTATAGATGTATTTCTGCTACTGAAGTACGTAACATATGTAACTTCTGTATGGATCATCATCAATCTTGGCCAAGCTGAAACACTTTTCTCAATTTGAGTTGCTCTAGTATAAATACAGAAAGAACGAGTTACTTACCTTCGGTAACGACTTTTCTGGTGGATACATTAGCTACCTGTGGATTCCTCACCTGATGAATACTCCCATGGCGCCAGCATTTGACGGAAATCTTCTTACTAGTCTCTGCACGTCGACGAGGACGTCACTCTAGCCCACGCGA
Organism: Pleurodeles waltl; assembly: GCF_031143425.1. Lineage (NCBI taxonomy): Eukaryota > Metazoa > Chordata > Amphibia > Caudata > Salamandridae > Pleurodeles > Pleurodeles waltl. The sequence continues at coordinate 786,570,011 of NC_090445.1, forward strand.
CGCCGTCTGACGTCATACAGGCAATAAGAAGTCCTCGCCGACGTGCCGATGACAGTACCAACATTTTTTACGTGCATGAGAATAATAATAATAACCCAATGCAATGAAAGAGCAAAGCAACATCTCTTAATATTGTAAATCACACAACGTTGCAATAAAATAGCTGTAGATTTAATATAACCTTTTTTTTTTTTTTTTTTTTTATACATACGAATCATGTATATACCCAATATATATATAGATTTATATATAAATATACACATATATACAAATATCATACATGCAAAATGTATTGCAACTTTGAAGACCAAAAGGAGCACACTCAAGGATTGCTTGGAGAGACCAAAAAGGCAACGGGGAGGCGGGTGGGACCGTGAGGAATCCACAGGTAGCTAATGTATCCACCAGAAAAGTCGTTACCGAAGGTAAGTAACTCGTTCTTCTGATGGATACAACTACCTGTGGATTCCTCACCTGATGAATAGAGTCCCAAAGCAGTACCACGCCCGGCGGTGGGTGCCTAAATGGTCAAACCAAGAAATCCTGCAGCACTGACCGTGCAAAATGACCGTCCCTTCTGACCTCAGAGTCCAAACAGTAATGTTTCACAAAAGTGTGAAGGGACGACCAAGTTGCGGCCTTGCAGATGTCAACCACAGGAACACCCCTGGCCAAGGCCGAAGAGGCCGACTTAGCTCTGGTGGAGTGAGCTCTAATGCCCTCAGGCGGATCCTTCTTTGCCAAAGAGTAACAGATTTTAATGCAAAGAACAACCCACCTGGAGAGTGTTCTCTTGTGGACTGCCTTTCCTCTCCTCTTGCCCACGTATCCGACAAACAGCTGATCCTCCAGCCTGATATCCTTCATTCTGTCGATATAGAAGCTCAACGCCCTTTTTGGGTCTAGGCGATGTAGTCTTTCTTCCTCCTTTGAAGGATGAGGCGGAGGATAAAACGTGGACAAAGTGATTGTCTGAGCCAAATGGAAGGGTGAAACAACCTTCGGAAGGAAAGCAGCCTTGGTCCTCAACACCACCTTATCCCCATAAAACATTATATAAGGGGGTTTAACCGATAAGGCCTGCAACTCACTCACTCTCCTTGCAGATGTTATAGCTACCAGGAATACTGTTTTAATAACCAAATACCTTAAGGGGCAAGAATGCATAGGCTCAAAAGGGGACCCCATAAGGAAAGTCAGGACCAAGGACAAATCCCATTGAGGCATAACGAATGGTTTTGGAGGATATTGATTCAGAAGACCTTTCAAGAATCTGAGAACAATAGGGGATTTAAATAACGATGGTTGGTCTGGAAGACAAATGAAGGCTGACAAGGCCGACAAATAACCCTTAATGGTAGCTACTGCACAACCTTTCTGCGCTAGAGACAGTGCAAAAGACAAAACATGTGACAGATGAGTATGTAAGGGATCAATCTGTCTCTCTCCACACCACATAACAAATTTAGACCACCTATTAGCGTAGATAGATTTAGTGGAGTGTCGCCTGGCCGCTAAGATAACATCCACTACATCAGGCGGGAGAGAGAAGGAACTCAGGTTGCCCCGTTCAATCTCCAAGCATGTAGGTGCAGACTCTGGAGGTTGGGGTGTAAAACCTGCCCCTGCGACTGCGAGAGGAGGTCTGCCCTGAGAGGGAGACGGAGCGGAGGGCACAGTGAGAGTTGGAGAAGGTCGGAGTACCATACCCTCCTTGGCCAATCCGGAGCTATTAAGATGACTTGGGCCCGGTCTTGGCGAATTTTCCTCAACACTCGAGGAATCAAGGGTATGGGGGGAAACGCGTAAAGCAACTGGTCGCACCAGGTTATCTGAAACGCGTCCCCCAACGCTCCCTGCATCGGATACTGGAGGCTGCAGAATAACGGGCAATGCGCATTCTCCCGAGTGGCAAACAGATCTATCCGAGGAAACCCCCACATCTGGAAGATTAAACAGACTTGATCTGGATGGAGACGCCACTCGTGGTCTGCCGAGAATTGGCGACTGAGACTGTCCGCACGTACATTCAAGACCCCGGCCAGATGATTTGCCACCAAGCAAATCTGATGGTCCTTTGCCCAGGACCATAGCCGAAGAGCTTCTCTGCAGAGAAGGTACGACCCTACTCCTCCCTGTTTGTTTATGTACCACATCGTGGTAGTATTGTCCGTCAGGACCTGTACCGACTGACCACGAAGGGATGGGAGGAAGGCCTTGAGAGCCAAACGTACAGCCCGTAACTCCAACAGATTGATATGAAACACCTGTTCCTCTGGAGACCAAAGCCCTTTGATCTCCAGATCCCCCAGATGAGCTCCCCATCCTAGGGTGGAGGCATCCGTTATTACCGTGGCCACTGGTGGCGACTGCGCGAACGGCTTCCCCTGTGAAAGATTGTTGCCCGCAATCCACCACTTCAATTCCACAGCAGCATCTCTGGAGATCTTGACAGTACCTTCTAAATCTCCCTTGTGTTGAGACCACTGCCTTCGGAGGCACCACTGAAGAGCCCTCATGTGCCAGCGAGCATGTGTGACCAACAGAATGCAGGAGGCGAACAGACCGAGCAGACGAAGGACCTTGAGGACTGGAACTACCGCTCCATTTCGAAACATTGGAACCAATTCCTGAATATCTTGAATCCGCTGAGGCGGAGGAAAGGCTCGACTCAATGTTGTATCCAGTACTGCCCCTATGAACAGGAGGCGCTGAGAGGGCTCCAGGTGAGATTTGGGCACGTTCACCGAAAAGCCCAGGTCGAACAACAACTGGGTTGTTGACTGCAGATGATGCGACACAAGCTCCGGGGACTTGGCTTTGATCAACCAGTCGTCCAAGTAAGGGAATACTGCTATCCCCTTCCTTCTGAGCTCCGCCGCAACCACTGACATCACCTTTGTGAAGACTCGAGGTGCTGAAGTAAGACCAAACGGGAGGACCGCAAACTGATAGTGCTGCGACCCTACCACAAACCGGAGATACTTCCTGTGCGACTTGAGTATCGGGATATGAAAGTAAGCATCCTGCAAGTCGACAGACACCATCCAATCTTCCTTGTTCAACGCCAAAAGCACCTGTGCTAGGGTCAGCATCTTGAACTTTTCCTGTTTGAGGAACCAATTCAAGATCCTCAGATCCAGGATTGGTCTCAACTGACCATCCTTTTTGGGAATCAGGAAGTATCTTGAGTAACAACCTCGACCCTTTTCCTGCTCTGGGACCAACTCTACCGCGCCCTTTGAAAGGAGGACTTGAACCTCCTGTTCTAGCAACAGGAGGTGTTCTTCTGAACAATAAGATGGGCGGGGCGGGATGAGGGGCGGGAACTCCCAAAAGGGAAGGGCGTAGCCTTTTCCCACAATGCCGAGAACCCAAGTGTCCGTTGTGATAGACTTCCACTTGTGGAGAAAACGCTGTAATCTTCCCCCTACAGGAGAGGAGTGAGTGGGAAACGGTGGAAGCCTAAGGCTGCTTCCCCTGCTGCACCCCTCCAGAGGACGAGGAAGAGGCAGAGTGCTGTTGAGAGGCTCCTCTGGTACGGACCCCACCCCTCCCCCTCCCTCTAAATGACCTATAGGGGAGGGAAGAGGCGGGTTGCTGGAACCTCCCCCGAAAGGAAGAGGAATAAGAGCCACGCCCAAATCCCCGAAACCTCCTGAAAATTCTAGAAGAGGCAGAGGAAGAAGGAGCTTGCAGTCCTAACGATTTGGCTGTGGCTCTGCTCTCCTTAAATCGTTCCAAGGCTGAATCTGCCTTGGCTCCAAACAGTCTGTCCCCATCAAACGGGAGGTCCAGCAGGGTCGACTGCACATCCGCAGAGAACCCTGAGTTTCGGAGCCAGGCCTGTCTTCTTGCCACCACAGCCGTGCCCATCGCCCTGGCCACCGAGTCGGTCGTGTCCAGCCCAGACTGGATAATCTGGGTCGCGGCAGCCTGGGCGTCCGAGACCACATCCAAAAGACCCTGGGGAAGCTCCGTGAATGAAGACGAAATATCATCCATCAGCGCATGGATGTACCTCCCCAGAATGCACGTGGCGTTGGTGGCCTTCAACGCCAAACTGCATGACGAAAATATTTTCTTGGACTGCGCATCCAGTTTCTTGGAGTCTCTGTCTCCAGGCACCGTCGGGAAGGAACCAGGCGCTGACTTTGAGGAACAGGAGGCTTGCACCACCAAGCTCTCCGGCGTAGGGTGTCTAGAGAGAAAGCCAGGGTCAGATGGTGCAGCTCGATACCTCCTGGCCACAGCCCTATGAACGGCCGAGGAAGACACCGGCTTCTTCCACACCTCCAACACCGGATCCAGCAAAGCCTCATTAAATGGCAAGAGAGGCTCAGCTGCAGCAGAGGCCGGATGCAATACCTCTGTCAGCAAATTCTGCTTTGCCTCTGCCACCGGCAAAGGCAGGTCCAAAAAGCTCGCTGCCTTCCTCACCACAGCATGAAAGGAAGCAGCCTCCTCCGTATATTCCCCTGGAGATGAAAGGTCCCACTCAGGGGAAGTGTCCAGCCCACTGGCTGTATCCAGACCATGCAGTCCGTCTCCAGAGTCCTCAATCTCTCCCTCCTCTAGGACTCGCTGGTACTCTTGCTCTTCTAAAAGACGGAGAGCACGCCTCCTCGAATGAAGTCTCTCCTCGATACGCGGAGTCGACATGGCCTCCGCCGACGTCGAAGAACGGCGCCGATCTCCAGAAGCATCTGACGCCGCGTCCGGCGCCACAGGCAGCTTCGGCGCCGAGGCAGGAGCCGGAGGACGAGGTCTTGGAGCCGATGGACCAACCGGAGTCACAGGGCAAAATCCTGACTTCGACGGAGGGGCAACCGACGCCGGCACCGGCGCCGAGCCCACATTCCCAAAAGGGAGAAAGGGCATAAAGGGTGCCGGCCGAAGAGGCGCAGGATCACCCAACGAAAAGGCCAAGGGCCCCGAAGGACCAGCCGGAGCAGCTCCTGGAGCCATCTGCTGAAAGATGGTATACATCGCATTAAGAAACGCGGTACTATCGGCTCCAGGAGTGGGAAAAGCCGGATACTGGGGTGCCTGGATCGAGGGCGACCCCGACGCCGGCCTCGACGTCTGCGACGCCGGAGAAAACACAAGAGGCTGCACCACCTCAATCACTGACGCCTGACCAGGTGAAGTCGGTGACGCCGGAGAGGGCAACGGCGTCGATGGATGCGGCGTGACCGTGGGGCTGACCTCCCAAGTCCTCCGACGCCGAGCCGAAGGTGACCTCGAATGAGACTCCTTGCTGGAGTGACGTCGTGAGTCTCTACGGCGCCGGGAGTCTCGATGACGCCGGTGAGACCTTGGCGAAGAAGACTTCTTATGATGTTTCTCCTTCTTCTTTGACTTTGCCATGAATAACTTGGCCTCGCGCTCTTTGAGGGCCTTCGGATTCATGTGTTGACGTCGTGGTCGGAGCTCAAACACCATAGACAGTCGGAGTGAGGATCTGTAACTGACATCTTGCCCCCACACTCTCGACAGGGCTTGAAACCCGACTTCCTCTGGGACATTGTTACCGCAGAGAAGACTACGCAGCAGACAATACACTGTAACCACGAAGGTAACAGTAACTCCCTCGAAGATAACCGTTTCGAATGCACGGAAAAAAGGGAACTGTCATCGGCACGTCGGCGAGGACTTCTTATTGCCTGTATGACGTCAGACGGCGTCGCGTGGGCTAGAGTGACGTCCTCGTCGACGTGCAGAGACTAGTAAGAAGATGTCCGTCAAATGCTGGCGCCATGGGAGTATTCATCAGGTGAGGAATCCACAGGTAGTTGTATCCATCAGAATGTAGCATTATGTGCTGTGCTAGTTATACCACAGGAAGATGCTCAGATGTGCCAACAACAAATAGAAAACTAAATTAAACCGCTGCTTTGCAAGGGGCTGACAGGTCCATTCACATACAGTTTTGATTGTGAGGTTTTACTATATCGTAACCAATTACAAAGATCTAAATATGAATTGATGAACCAAGTATTGCCTATGGAGATCTAAAAATAACTTACAACTGTATAGTAACATTAACTTGTAAAGTTATGGTGGCAGACAAATGTCCTGTCCTCATTTACATTCTGGTAGCCCCAATTACACTCTGTGCCATTTCCAATCTACTCATTCACATTGTTTGTTTTTGAAATGGCAAAAGAAAGAGGGTGTGGCTGATAGGATTTCAGAGATCCACTTCCTAAGATACCCCAACTTCTCCATCAACTTCACTCCATCCAACATATAGCTCGCCTTTAAGATTCTAGCATCTAAGCAGTAACCTAAAGGACAGACTTCTCATAAAGGTTGAATAAAAACATCCAATAAACCCGGCTCTGCAGTAGCGCACATTTAAATCTAAAATCATCCCCAGAGTGTACAAAATAGTGATTGTGTGCACAGAAGCCCGGGATGCAACATTACAAATTTCCACCAAAAGAATTTCTTTGATAATTGAAGTGGATTATGTGTTGGCTCTTTCTTGGTACAACGGCTACATCTGTCCTACTTTTAGTTTACTGAGTTTTCCTCCCGAGGATTTAAGGATTAGCAGGCGGAATTCAAAGAAAAAACAGCAGACTGAGATGAATATAAAAACTGCACCCTTGCTCAAAGACCACCATCAACGTCCAAGCAGAAACTTTAAAAATCACAGATCATCTTTGCTGAAGTAAATCCAGTGAAATGGGTTTTTAATTAACAATGTTAAAAGATATCAATTGATTGACTCAAGAGAAAGGTAAAAAATCATAATGAGAATCCATAGAGGCAGAGGTTTGGTAACAGGTGAGCAAAATATTTCCAGGCATGGGGAACTGAACTAAAATTGATTCTCCGACATTTCTACATCCAGACATCACCCATAAATGATCTTAATGTACTTTTATGTAATTTTATGTTTTAAGATGCTTTATGTCACTTCAATGTACTGAAGGGGCATTAAAGAAAAGGAAAAGGGACAACATAATAGGAGGAATGAGGAAAGAGTGATGTTCCACCATATCCTAGCATCAAGCTAGAAACCACTTGTGTGTAGTGGGTAGTCAACCCAAGGGCTGCAGGGAAGTAGGAAGCAAGAAAGAGAAAGGGTATGGCTGGGCAAGATAGGGAATGCGTAAGAGAAGGAGGCAGAAGCCATGGAATGAGAAATGGCATTGACAAGTATCTTTGTGATGGAGAAAAGTCCTAGCACACTGTTTGAGAGACACTAGTACAAGCCAGAGGCATGGAAACCAGGAGACTGCCAAGGTGGATCCGAGATCCAAAATGTTTTTCATTTGAAGTTCACCAAGTAACATGGCCTTTAAAACTGTTCTGAGGTCTAGAGAGCCCATGGAAGTGCCACAATGTTTTGGAGGTAAGGTATCTTCTATGATAAATGTATTGTTGCGGAAGAGCTACCCTACCATTTACAATCAATAAGGAGAAAGCCTAAAATTGATGGGTAGATGCCCAAATGGACTGTCCACCTCTTTTCATCTTTGTGACAGGTTTCAAAGAGAACTTTTGAACAGGTTCCAGCATGACTGCATCCACTGGCAGGCAGACCCTACTCATAACTGCTTCTACGAAGAATAATGGTGACCTACTCTGCAACTCCTGTGACAGCTCAGAAACACCTCTCCACAGAGAAGAAGCCTTACCTAAACCAACACCAAGGATCACACTTGGTTAAAACAATAAAAATGAACTGACACTAACACAGAACAACTTAGCACCCAGACGCTGGTGCTCATTTGAGGAGTCAATTACGATTTTTCACCTTTTCCATCTTGCAGTGTGGTATTTTTCCTTGGATTTCTTCATATTCTTTGAACACCTGCTTGCCCTTTTGTCAGTAATGGCAGTGCACACCTGCCTCTCAGACAGCAGCAGCATGACGGATGGCAACTTCATCTTCATCAAATGAGGCGTGTGTTGCTCTCCTCAACCAACCTTGGGCCATGTTTTATCCTGAGTGTGTGCACATTTGTTGGTATGCCCACTTGCCTTATAAGGCATGCCCTCAGACATGCTTCTCTCTGGTACTATCAGCACCGCCTGTAATGCCTTTGCTCGCCTCTTTTTGTCTCTACCTACTCTGCTTTCATCTCAATTCTGGCTGACCCACCTCTCAAGGAAGCATATTTTTACATTCTCTTTGTTTTCCCCTAATGAATCCAGTTAAACAATTAAGAGCCGGTTCCCTGTGACTATAGTTCAATATTATGATTTCTACTCAAATAAATTTTTGACAAATTTTCTTTAGGTGTTTTCCCTACAATTACCTTTGGCTTAAAGAATAACTTGCACAAAAATACCACCTTACATTATAAAAAATAAAGAAGAAAAACCTCAGACTGGCGCTTGTAGTAGGACCTCCATTAATTCACCAGAGATCAAACTGAGGCATTGACTGTCATATCTGCTATTAAAAATGTAACAAATACAAAGTCTGTTCCATAAATCCACTTTGTCTGTGGGCAAGACATCGGACACCCCAGTGGGGGATGAGAAACTGTGCCCCAGTGATAAAGCAGAACATAAACAATTTTATAGAAATGCTTGCCTTTTTGTTTTTTTGCAAAAATGCATGAAAGGAGTCTGTCATAGCAAAACCGAAATTAGGAAACCTTTGTCACTAAGTTCTTGTTACAATGGAGAGTTTTGAATAATTCTCGTGTAATAGTAAACAGGATCCTTCTAAAAATGGAACATCAAATTAGCACCATTCCACTTCCTCCAGCAGTGAAGGAGATTTTGAGGACAATCTGCATTTCTCTGACCGGGTCCTCACTGTAAAGGATGAGGACAGGAATACGTGTGTCTTTTTATCCCTTGTGGGCGAGAGCTAAATCTCCTGCTTAGGAGAGGCATCTTAGGTTTCCAACATGGTTCTAGATCTCCAGGTAATCTTTTTTCAAACCGACTGAGGCGGCTTTCCCTAAAGGCCAAGCAATTATATGAAATTCAGTAACAAATCATGAGCTGTATGTCCTGACCCATCACTTTTGCCAAAGTCAAAAGCACTCCTAATTTCCACCATAAATTAGTTTGGGTTTTATCTTTATCTCGCGAAAGACACGAGGTTATCTTGGACCTTAGAGACCAAAACAAGCCAAGCCTCTATGTGGCTTCTGGCTGCCACCCACGCTCTTCAAGTACAAAGAATTAAAGGCAAGGAAAAGCCTTAACCTTTGAAGCAAAATAGGAGCGACAAAGAGATACACATTTAATGGCTGAATTGCACAACACAAAACCAGAAAACGTAGGTTTAATGCCCATTTTCCCACTTAACCAAATTGTGAGATCCTAGGTGAATATTTTATTTGACCGTGCCTCCTTGATGTGCACTGTACAAAAATCTTTGTGTTTCATTTAATATACTGTAAGGTTACTCCCTACCTAACAAACAACCTAAGCCACATTTAGGTACACATGACAACTGACCTGACTCTTGGTTTACTAATGGCATTGTTGGCAGGGCGGTGGAAGGTGGAGCATGAATGTTTCTAAGCTCATGTTTAAAAAACACCAATATTAATAAATAGCTCTCAATGCAGTGATGTAATCTAATTTACTAAGGTGAAACAGTTCACCAAGTTAAAAAAAATACACTTTTTTAAAAATTTTGAAGCAACATAATCATATTTTTAAATGCTATTTGTTGCATGATTTACAAGCTAAACATTTTCAAGGCTTGGGTTGTGCAAGGGCACCTGCAGCCAAGCAAGACCCTTGGCCTGACTCTTGCTCGGATTGTTTAATTTGTTGGCCCATCCAACACTAGTTCCCCACAACTAACCTGAGATCAGTTTCAATCATAAGCGTTCTTCCTCTACTGTACAAGCAGGCGGAGAAGTACAAGTTTCAATTTTCCCAGAGAAACAGAGATCAGAGAGGTAAGCCTTCCTTCTCTCCCACGAAAGATTGTGGGAAGCAGGCTTCCTTTTATTTTACCCATTCTTTGCTAGTAATAATGAATAATCCTGGAGTTCTTCAAACACTTAGGTGCTTTCAATTGCTGTTATATAGAAAGCAAGTCCATAATGCTGCACAGCTATCATTGTTTTTCTCAAGGTTGTTTCCTTAGTAAACAAACAAATGATGTAGCTGGACAAAAGTAGTTGTCACTCAAATACCGTCTTTCTACGGTGTATTTAATAACATTGTTCTCATTTAGAATAAACTAAAAATACTTTGATAAGGCATTAATGTGAGATATTTCAACAATTTGGTAGTGCACAAAATGTTCAATATGGAGGTATACATATATTGTGCTGTCTTCAAGCAGGGGAAGAGTTTGGGGCCTGCTCGCATGAAATGTCAGCGATAAGCCTCTCCTTGAACTTCACGCTGTAGCTGCCCTTGCTGACAGAGTATGCTTCTCTAGTGGAGTTTCTCGATCCTAGTACTATTTTTAAGGTGGCTCAATAGCCACTGTTCTTGGCGAGCAGAGCACAAACCTTGCTGTGCTGCTCTGTCACAAGAACACTGGCTATAGCCACATCACCCTCATCCGCAGTGCTGTGCACCTCTCAGCAGGCAGAGAAGGAGCCCTGGTGGTGGTGAAAGCCTGCTGATGCTCTGATTAATGGAGCATGGATGTAACTGCTATTGGCAAGCCTGCGCATGCACCTGGACTAGCAGATGCGGTTATAACACCCTGGCTGGTGCTTTGTCGGCCGGAGGTTTTTGTGTCCAGGGAATCTTTCAGTGAGTCTTCTTCCTGAAGAGGACTCCCCAACCAGCTAAACGGAGCTCAGCTCAGGTGGAACCTAGGTACGATCAGGGCAATTATGATTTTCCATCAAAAGAGGCATGAAAATTAGTATTCTCTCCAAAGTAATAAACAGTGGGTTGCTTGTCTTCTTCCTGACCAGAAAATCAACCTCTTGGCATTCTGTTAACAACAAGAGCCAGAGTACATAGAAGCAGCAAACGAAGCAAGCAAGTTAGGCCTTAACTGAGATTAACCATATTATGCACCCCTCCCAAAATGTACACATAATAACGTGTTTAGCTGCATATTTCTGAGAATACGGCTACTTGTGTTGCTCAACAGGAGGTGGCCCGTGTTTTGCTCTGTTTGGCACTCTTTGGACCTCATTCTGATCCGAATTTTTCCTTTCTTTGATGTGTGGAGGTTACAGCAGCATGCTGGCTTACACCTTTTACACGGTCCCTAAGCTCAAACATCACCTTCCTGGAATGTATTTCTCATTAACCTGGGATAGCTCGGCACTATGAATGAACCATGTTGGCTAAAGACAGCCCCCGCCCCAAAGAAATGCCCCATCCGCCCTGTAGAGTGGCTTATGCTGGGTTTGGGTGAATGGCTCGAGAGACTCCATAAAATGGCGTCTGTGACGCAATGAAATTAAACACAAGAGCGATGTTTCTGTCGGCTGTGTTGAACTCTGGAAGTACTGCATCTTAAGAGTGCATGGTGTAGAAGCATCAGCTGCCTCTTGATGATGAACATGCTGCCACGGCCTGCAGTGCAGAACGCCACGTTCCACCAAGTGACAGCAGGGCGCCAGGACCTCAGAAAATGCTGACTCCACTGGCACCAAGTGCTCAGCGCGAGGTGTCGAAGGCATGGTCCTCGTGATGAAGAACAGACGCGCCCACGTTGCCAGGCGTTTCACATTTGCTGCTGGCGCAGGGCAGGCACTTGGAAAAGTAAGCTTGAAAGGATGGATGGTGGTTGCTGCACTGACAGTGTTTTCCATTTTAATTGTGGGCATTTGAAGTTTGAACCCTTCGAGCTATCGACGTGTTGCCATGGTCTCTCGGCTGCAGCTCGCGACTGCTGATTGGCACACAGGCGGTGCTGTCGGCTCAGTGTTACTGCGCCGTGTGCAGCGATAAATTAGTACCCTTCGTGTTTCCGAGTGGACCCAAGAAACGAGCAAGAGGACAACATGTTTTCTGCACAATTCAGAGCTGTTAAGTTAAATGTCTGAACAAATGTGCGACTTTCTACTGTGATAACACCTCCCGTCGTTTGTGTCTCTACGGAATGAACTTATACAATGGGAACCTAGGTGTGAAATATGGAGGCAAAAAGCAGGGAGAGGGGCAGCGGGCTCAGTGTGGGGCGATGAGGTGAGAGATGAAGAGAAGGGAAAGTAGTAAGACAAAGAGGTGAAAAACGAGCAGAGAGCTGGGGACCAGGACTGTTTACACAGACAATCACACAAAAACCACAAGTACGTGAGGGTGATGGGGCAAGAGAAGAAGGCAGCCCAAACTTTACTTTGTCAAAAGGCGGGGGAAGGTAGTGGCAGGGCGTAGACTGTGACAAAAGGGAGTAATGGGATGTAAGAGGCAACCAGTGAAAGAAAGCAAACACCCACCAACAAGTAGATGTTTCTATACTGCAACTTCAGAAGCAATTGTTATGAGTGTTAATTTGTTTATTACCACCTATAACTAGCTATGATTAGTTGACTCTGCTTTATGACACATCACTCTTCTGCAGAGGTCCACCAGGGTCTGGTACACAGGTCTGAACATACATCACCAGTCATGAGTTCATTAAAATATACATAAAGTGGGTTTTGGCTCCACCCAAAGGAATGTTACTCTCTCATCTCATGCTGTTTGGTGTAGCAATCCACCTTCATGCTTTCTCAGTCATGTATGGACTGTTTTGCCAATGAAAAGTGTACTCGATCATTACGCTATCTGACACACAGTCAGATTCAATTCCTCTTGTATGCATTCTATACAGAGAACAATCCTTTTTAGGGTCGAGACTGCGTCGCATGCGCTTGCGCATGCGTTTTGCTTGCGAGGCGCTTCAGGAGTTAGAAAAGGGCTCCGAGCCCTGTCCATGTCACGTCAGTGTCTTTCATTGGTTTGTGGGCTTGCCTGTTAAAATCTGCTTGTTTTCATTAGTGGAAAGCATGCATACGTCATGCCTTTTCTGGTAGTTAGCCCTCCTCGAGCGCAGCAACAAAGTACTGAAAACATGCGAGACTCGCTATTTACCGTCAGGTTTGTGGACTACTATTTATCTTTTTTTCGCAGCGCGATCTGCTAATAGCTCCAACTCCGAGAAATGCGAGACCCTATTGCATTGCAAATGCTTGTAGTTGTTTGTCGTCACCAGTGGCCAAGCCACCAGGGGAGACTTTAATGTGATACACAGCATTTGCGGATGTACCGCTGTAAACATAATTTGTGATTGTCTGTGTTTAAATGCATTGGTACAATAAAGCCAAACCTACAGGCTTTGCCAATGCCAGATTACAGTAGTTTGTCCTTTTGCTCATAAAGGCTCTAAAGATAGCCACGTGTTTTTTGTTTTACTACAAAATGGATATGGTACCGAAGCCTGCGTGGCTACAAAAAGGGGCTTATTAACCAATCTACTTCAGGTTTTCAGGGAGAAAGAAACGTATTTTTATTACCCCTGGCGTCGATAATCATTGCGAAGTTCTTGACACTTGTTTGCGTTTCGTTGCAAACAACTGGCTTTCACGTCTACAGACGAGAAGCCTCTTGTACTGGCCTCTAGGGTGAGTTATTTGTACACATGACCTTTTGCTTTTATCATTTTTCAAATACACTGCTATGAAATTCGTATAAGCAAAACGCCCATTCAGTTTAGGCCTCTGTTGCTGAAGTGCGACTAAAAGCTTTAGATATTTTGCCCATGATTTAGTGCTTATTTGAAGTTGAAGTGTCCGCCTCCCCATAACAAATTACACGCCACCATTCACGAAACAGGGCGTCTGTGCTTGTCGAATATCTTTGAGAATCTACTGGCAGATAAAATCCGGGTTAATTGACAATGCCTTCAAACATATTTTTTATACTTTGGCAGGGATTTTGCTCTGGTCTTACTTTCTACGGGGAAGGGCACGGGCAGACCCGACAACAGTCACCATGTTTCGTACCATGCCGACCCATGCTAAGAAGCACCCGAGCTTGATCCCTTGGAGCTGTTGGTTCAGTCATGTATGCCCTGCGTGTGACGACGGAGAGCCCTGATGTCTGCTGGGAGAAGAAAATAACTCAGAACCTTGGCGCAAAACCAGCCCTAACTACCAGTGCAAGTTTTACTCTAAGGCCACAGACTACAAGAAACTGAAGAAGGAAGGGCCCGACTATTAAGGCACAACCCGCACCCCCCGTGATCTGTACAGAAGAATGATGGTCTTCCACAATCCGATTAACACAAATCCGTCTGAATAATTTTCTTCTGTTGCTTCGTGATTGGTTAATAGATGTAAATTGCAGTTGCTCTACTTAATCCAACACATTTGTAAAATTTAGTCTAGTGCTCCACATGTGGGGTGTATACAGTGAATAAAGGGATTTTTCTTACAGAGTATTACAGGAAAACGGCTTCTAATTGTGAACTATCTCCTTATACTACACATCCAAAACGGTTACGAGGAGGTTGTGTTTTTGTAGATTATGTGAAATGTATCTAATATGCAGCACGTACAGTTGTTGCTTTTATCCAGATACCTAATTGCGTTTCAGTGCTTTCCTTATTTGTCCAGAATGCACAGGCTGTCTGGCTTCATAGACAGAGAACATATAAATGGGACTGGCATGGGACAAAACACTTTCTTTTCCAACAATACTAGCTGTAAAAACATTCTTATTTAAACCAAAAAAATGCTTTCAATTTACAGAGGCTTTTATGCCTTTTTTTTTCAAGAAGCAGCAATGCTGCACGCTTTACTCAGTGCCTTCGTGAAACTGGATGTCTGGCTAAAGCTCTTGGCCAAGCTGTACCCAATTAAACTTTTCGTTCTGACAAGATGTTTAGAAAATATGCCCCACTGCTTAGAAATGTGCACAAATGCAGGTGAAAGAACCGAAGCAGATCTAGCATATGACTGAAAGCGCAGTTCTTCACGGCAATTGTGAGGTTTTTGAAAGTTACTGGCATACAAATTCTATGCCACCCAGAAGCCACTGTGCACAATATGCACGTGCTTTATCTGGCCTCACAAAATAGCCATTTCCCCTCATGAAGCCGGCAAAAGAGCCTCAAAACTGACAAACAGCCTGACCCTCATTAAATTCTAGATCATGCATTCAGGTGAGAGTGAAGATTCAAAATTGAGGCCACTCTAGCATGAATTATGCAAATATTCATTTTACTGGCTGCTGTGATACATACAGGCCTTGGATGTGTGGCACAGCACTCACGAAGACAACAACAATCATTACTGGATGTTTCCCAATGTGTCCTTCTAACTCGGACTGCTACATCCATCAGTACGCTACAGAGCCCGGGCCAACCTTTTGCAATCAGAACCACCGTAGTTTATTATTTTGGCTTTTGAAGGTGGTTTGAATGCCCTTCAACAGGAAAAAAAAAGTATTAAATTATTAACATACTAAGCGAGGCAGTGATCCTGCTAGTGCGAACAAATGTATTTTTTTTCAGATTAAACTGACATTGGCCTGACTTTATTGGTGATCTTAAAGGCAGCAGTGTCTGATTTTAATTCTGTATTGAGAGATTTTGCAACTCGTTGAGATGCAGCCCAGCAGCAAAATCTTCTAATAGAACAGGCCGAATTCACTATTTCAAAAAGAAGGTAGCCCACGTTTGCACTTTCTTTGATTGCATTATTTTCTGCGTACTTGTCTCAAACATAGGGCACTAAGAAAGAAGTAGAAATTTGAAAGTAACACTCCACATGGCATTCACTGCTGGCGTCAGCAACGTGTTTTTACGTGCACGATGGGCCTACCGATGCCTATCACTAGACTCGGGATTCCATTTCTGTACATTTCATGCCCATAGAGGTGGAAGACAGACAAGAAAGGTATCTAGCCACCGCCAGTCTGGAACTCTGCCTTCACACATTTTCAAGCGGGGACAAGTGAAAACATGCTGTCTGGCTGCCACTAGTTTTATAAACTCACACCACAGGAGGATTTTGAGAAGACTGCAGCTAAAGCAGGTGTTCATAAAATTATAAATTATAACCTACAGCAAATTGAGCTGCCTGTCCCTTTAATCACCTGCAGATTTTGAGGGTATTTCGGGTAGTCAGTAACTCACGGATATGCAATCTCAATCTCTCTGTTCCGCTGAGACGGTGCCTGAGTTGTTAGTAGGAACTGGTCGAGCTGGAGTAGTGACAGCGCAGTAGGGACCATAGAAAAATGTAATCTTGCCCAGACTTTGGAATGTGTTAGCCACTAGTGCGACCCTCCGTGTTTAAAAATCTCTGGTCCTGTTCCCAACACTTTCATTCCTGCCAAAGGCATATCACATATCAGCCACACTTCATGAGCATGGCCAGGTGTTCTAGATTCATAACTAAGGTTTCCAGGTGCCCGGCGAAAGATCAATGAACTAAAAAATGCTTAGTTCACCATTAGAATTGTCTCTGAGAACTACTGATGTTTAAGAAACTCCCATTTAAAAAATGCAACAAAACAAAAACACAATGTGGGGATAGATCCTTCACATCTCTCTTCAAAATTGTCCTGGAAACCTACTTTTGCTACTCAATAAGGAAAGGTATGTTTTTAAATGCACTACTTGGCTCTTTTTTCAGATTTTCCCCTCTTCAAATAACGGCGTCCCGAAAAACAAGAATAACATGCAAAATGTAAAGTTTTTCAACTACGAGGGTGAGGTTTGTATGTTCTCCCACCTATTACTTTGTAAGACATTTAGGCTTGACGGAGGTCCAGGAAGGGGTTCTAACCGCTTTTCCTGCCAATCCTGCCCATGCCTGCTATTGGGTGTAGATTTTCTTTGTTACATACTCCCATGGGTCCATAATTTTGATGTAAGACAATATTCTGATAATGATGTTCTGGTACCCTGCCTTTCTCGCTCAGCTTTTGCGTGTATTCTTGTTCTTCCAAACCCATATCTAAGACAGTCTCATCCATCTTTTGCACTTCAACACTTTCACCCAAACTCACTACCTTCAATTTGGCCGTTTATTCTACACAAAGGTATCACACTTAAATGACACATTCGTCCATCACTCAACTTGACAAGAATTGCACAACACTTTCACTGCCTGCAGTGGATGACTATACTTTGCTTCTACTTTCTTCAGCCACCTTTACCCTCATCCGTTGTCCATTTTTTCATATTTCCATCTTTCAATTTCTTTCTCCCATAAAAACATACCTTTGGCATCGTTAGCATTATTTACCTCGCTTGTACTCCATCTAGTTGCACTCTCATAGCGCAGCACCATTCATCCAGGTTTCCTCCTACTTTCTCTCAAAAATGAAGGGAGGCAGGAAATATGCTTAGATGTTTGAGGACAGGATAAATTACTATTGGATCTCCGGTACTAGAATATTTGGAGAGATTATTTTTAGGTGCCTTGCCGTTGAGCCGACAAGCAGTGTGGCTGAAAATGCAGACATGGCAGTGCACTTGCATGCAATGCGATTGCTTTTCAGTAGAGGTTGTAGGCCAGGGAAAGGTGTTTGCATGTTCAGTAGAGGTTGTAGGCCAGGGAAAGATGTGTATCTTCAACTTACTGAACACTGGCATGCTCTAAATGGTGGGTGGATGCAGATGGGGCCAGTATGTCATATTTTGGTACAAGAGGAGAAGGCGGTAGTTCAGAGACCTAACTACAGCACTAGCAGCCAGAAGGCTTCTATAAAATGAAGGCCCGCCCTTGCCACTGACACACAGCGCAACCTTGAAGCAGTCTCCTTTACCTTCCTGTACTTCAGTTTCCCAACAATTAGGTAACAGCAGATAATGTAAGCTCTTTTCTGGTTACAAGCGCAATATTATTTCTTGGTAGAGCACTTCCAGGACATGATAAACGCTCGCACTTGCACAAGGGTTCAGTGTTGTCTTTTTCTGAAAGGCACTGTTTGTCCCGGAAAGGAAGGACACCCACCGACTCTGATCCCTGGACGGAAAGCGCCTCTAAGCTCTCTTTAGTTATGATATGAAGGAACATAATGAAATAATTAAATACATTATTATTATTTTTAATCTTTTTTTGTCCCCATAAATTGTCGCCATTGAACTCTGTTCAGGTGATTCAATAAATTATTATGCCCTATTCAGAAAGGTACATTCTATCATAAACGTTACGTTCACAAAGGGATTTCAGTCATTTGTAAACCCACTTATTTACTAGTGAGAACTCCTCTGCCATAATTGTGGGAGAATCTGCACATGTACATCCCACACAACTGGCGAAAAGAGGGTGTTCCAAGGCACGGTTTGCTTGGGAAGCATGGGAATGTCCACAAACATCTATGTTCCCAAACTCTTCTCTGCCACTTCCCACCCTGGAAATGGACAGAGATTTACTTGAATCAAGGCTGTTCCCTATAGCTAAGTCTACACATCTACAATAGAAGTCCACCTGAAGAGTTGATTACCTTGACATTCCCACTTGTAAGCATGGAAACCTGTACCTAGCACAGCTTTTCAAGTCTATTATTGTGAATAATTGTGAATAGCATAAACAGTAACTCTGCACCCACATATAAATCTATGGCTGTAGATTTACACCGTTTATGTAATCAAGACCCCTTATGCTTTTATATGATCCAGCGCTTCTCTTGGTTAGTGTGTGAAACACAGGAAGGACGGGGACCATACCAGTGTGACCGTATGACTCATGTCACCGAGGCCTCCGTGTTAGGACAGGTTTCATAAGGCCAAATGTTGGCTGTGCATCACAGACGGTGTATTTGTGAAGTGCACTTTCACCCCAAGGGGTTTCACGCCACTAAATAACCATGTTTACTGCTTCACAACGGTACTGTACAGGCTGGGAAGCATCTGAATGCCCTCAGCTTCTTTGCTGGTCCAATACTGGACAAAGCTGACACGAACTTGGAACAGTCTTTTTTCCTGGAACTAATCATAACAAACGGTCATAAATACTGAGACAAAATCATATGGACTGATTACCATAAATACCTTCATAATGTAATTTTTGTTACGAGTTATTCCTCTACTTCATCCTAATTGCACACAGGACCGGGTGCAGAATCACTGCATGTAGTTTTGTACACAGTGTTGGTTCCGCACAACAACTGCATGCAGCTAGAGTGGCAACACACATGTGGTTTTTTATTTTCAGAGCATTAAATGAAAGAGACAGCACTGATGATGCAACCTGGGAAGCAGTGAGCGGACGGGCATGGTACCAGAAAGAGCAGCCAGTTAGAAAGATAGAGGCATCTTCAAAGAAGGCTAGGAGACGAGGTAAGGAACACACTGAGGAGAGACTAAGGCAAGAACACTGTGACATTAAGAGCACTAAGGGTAGGGAGCGGTCCCATGCTCTCCTGTGGAAATACACTCGAATTAGCACATTTTCCCATCTGTCTCATTTGTGAGGCCAGGTAGTTAAGGCTTTTGAGATCTGTATGCACCTCTGTCTCCTGCGGCACCCTCCTATCACTGACACACGGGGAATTCATTCTGCTGTAGATTTATACCTAAGCCTATTTTGAACAATGTTGGCAACCATCTCAAATCCTTAAATTCAGACATCCCATTGTGTGTAATGGGAAGATCCCACTTCTAGTGTATGCAGACAATGTGAGTATTCTAGTCCTAACAGAGAAGGCAATGTGTCAACTGATCAGAGGACTTACAAACTACTGTGAGACAAAATATTTGAGCATTAGCATCCCCAAGTCCAAAGTTATGATTATGCACCAGTCAAATGCCTTTTGAAGAACTTTCAGATTAACAGCCAAGAATTAGAAAGAGAAAATCATTTTGACTATTTGGAAGTGTGATTTGATCATCGTCTGTCATGCGTCAAGCAAAGAGATAAAGGTGTCCTAAAACTACAACAGGTTACAGGAGTTGCGCTGAAATGCAAAGCTAGGTCAGGAGGACAAGTCCAGTCGGACAAGTAATCAGCACTATCTTACAAATCTACAGTATCAACTGCTGTATATGGTGTAGAATCATGTGGCCACTGAAACACCAAGGTGGCTCTGAGCATTGAAAATATTTTTTTAAGATCCTTACTGTGTTTGGATCGAGGCACCCCACTGTCCCCACTTCGGTTGGAGCTTGTCTTAAATTAAATTTCTGATGAAAAAGCAGTTTGTGCCATACTGTACTGACTAAGGACATATACAAACGCTCATGCTGAAGCCTAGAGTAAGGCGTTGGAAGAGGTGGTTTTCTTCCCGGGAGCTTGTAAATTGCCTTGGTTTCTGCATGGTAAAACGTTTTTAATGCAGATGGGTCTGGAGAAACTTTGTAAAGACTTCACATCAGCACATCTGTAGATACATTTAAAAAAAACTGTATTGGGACCTAAAATATAAACGAATATTAGCACTCATCAATCCCAGACATCAACCTATCTGTCCTAAAAAAAACCACAGATAGGTTGTAAAAATTATCTGCATATTATTCAGGCAGAAATCGGGCACAAAACCATGCAAAACTTCATCTCAGCACTCTAAATACATGGGAATACTTATCTAAATGCCACACAACCGAATACCAGACTGGCTTTGCGACTGGGGCACAGGCAGCAAAGATACTTTAATACACTTCCAGATTTTCTGCCTTATATCCCTTCCTGTTTGCAACAGATGGCTGCTGCCCCTTTTTAGGTCTTTTAATACTGCCAGGTAAAAAAATCCCTGAGCCTTGTACTATAGAACTGACCTTCAAATGATCTATCGAGCACTTGCTTCATACATTTAGGGAGCTTGGAGATGAATAGCCCTGCGGCTATAACATGCGGTAGTTTAACTTTATCTGGCTGGCATAATTTCTGTTTTTACCGCTTTATCTTATTTTGGCATAGACTTTAAACAGGCTATTCGGATTTTAAGGTATTTTCTATAGAGTGATTTGGGCTTTTATATACTGTTATATATGTTATAAATGCGTTTTCTTAAGCTATACCCAATAAAGGTTGTTGCTGCCGGAGTACAATCTAGGCTAGACGTAAGTGCGCCACATGTCGTCAGTGTACAAACAACTGCAGAGCAGACGGTGAGCCTGGATTAGAAAGCTCCCACCCTGCGCAACTCAAAAGAAAAATACTGAAGGTAAACAGGCGGAATGTCTCCGGACGTCTGAGGTGTACTTGGTGAGTTAGGTAAAAAAAAAACTCAAATAAACAGGACGGGCCGACATGGTACAATCCGCGCTGAGAGTGACTTCTCCCTGGCTCTTCGCCAGAGTGCGGCCTTCAGCTCTTTCTAGGCAGCCCGGTGGCCTCACCCAGCAGCCCCATCTCTGGCGTTTGCACATGACCTACATTGGGTCCTGTGCCCCCGCCAGACACCCCCGCCATGAGTTTCTGCCTTAGCTTATTATGCTACAGAATATCTGGAAAGACTGCGCAAGACCGATATCGACCAGCAGATATTATAAACAGGCCCTTGTTGCGTCTCCATGGCCACCAACCTTTTAATTCTGCTTCCTGCCATTCCCAAAACGCCAACAGGCCAAATAACTGAAGGATGCAGCGCTACAGAAAAGGCCAGTGACATAGCATCACATAGGAAAGCGCATTCAACTTGGCCTTTTAGAACTCGTTGTTGTAAAAAGGTTTAAGCTTACCACCTCGCGATGACTAGGCTGTAAAGCAAAGACTTGTTCGAGCTTGCAGCAAGGTTGTATCTCACAAGATCGACGTCAGTTTCAGGAAAAGGGATGAAATACAGCGCATGATGACGTACCGATTCCTGAGAGTGCCGAGCATTTTGCAAATGGTCGTAGAGTTTCCTAACAGGAAATACTTGCCATGCTGCCGCAACCCACTCGACCTGCTTTTGAATACGTATTCTTAATTGTACGCGGACTGCCTCGTTCTAACAAAGATTCCTCGGGTAAATATGTCTTCCGCCTCTGCTCCTCTTGCCCCTATTATTAGTGCCAGAACTTGAAAAGCATGCCATTTAATAGCCAGTCACCGTAGGCAGGCTGCTGGCAGAAGAAAACAATAAAACAAAAACTTTGAACCAGGCACATAATAGTGGACAATTTTGAAAATTATAGGTTTTGTGATAATGCAGATAACACCCGTGGAGTCAAAAGCAGTGATCTCCAATATTATGGGAAAAGGCAAAACTAGCTGCCTGCAGCGCGAAAGCTATTAGTAGAGGCTTTCATGTTTACCATGACGAACCAGACGCGCCCATGTAGTCACTCTCAATGTCAACATCATTGCCCCCCCCTCTACTTGCAGCTTAGTAGAGGGGGCCAGGCTACGTGTACGCAGGTAGTTACACTGAAAGTTACCACTCGCATGTCTATCTCGAAAAGAGGTCCTGTAAGGACTGGTGTCCCACAAAAGAACTGCACAGCGCAACCCATCTTCCCCATAAAGGAAAGGGATGTCAGCATGGAAAAGTCAATGCTCGAGGAACCAAAGATTTTCTTTGGAGACTGTTGCAGGTGCTGCCAAATGTCACGGTTGCCCGGTAAACAGGCTGCCTCTTCTTGATTTAGCCTCAGGCTTTTCTTCCACATCCTACACTTCTTGTCTCTTTGTCTCACACCTGCAAGTTCTTTTTCATCTATGCTTTCTATATTTGTTGCTGTCTTCCTAACTTTAGCTTTCTCCTTTATCTTCCTTTTCAGCCTTTCTCGCTCTTGCTGAAAGTCTGGTGATGAAAAATAAGTCACAGTCCCCAAAACACGAGAGCTGATATCCCCCACCTGCTATCACCAGCACATATTAGGTGCTGCCTTTAGTGTGTATTAAAGCAGACCACGGCTCTAGGCCCTGCACACTCCTCTTCTGAAGCAGCCATGTGTACCTTCTTCTATAGAGACCTTGTTTCTGCTTCAATGATGGTTATCGTTGAGCGCTATCAACTACTGGAGGACAGGAACATTTCTACTACTAAATGCATCAAGTGGTAGATGCATGAGTTGAAGACTATGTTGAATACGGGTTTGCCGCTGACAAGAAGCTAAAGGCCTAGACCAGAGTAGTAAAGAAGACGAGGAGAGGACTAAGGACCTCCTGAGAACATTAAACAAAGGGAGGAGAGGGGTTTTGCTTGGAGGAAGTGGTCAACTGCCAGTGGAGAGCTCACACATGTAGAAACAAAAATGGAAGCTGTTACAATTATGGAGACCCTAACAAAGATTTAAGAGTGAGCAGGTGGATGACTGGAATCAGGAACAATGCAAACACAGATGATGAGGAAGGCACACTGGGAAAGTGATGGTTTATAAGGTAGATACTGTCCCCGCACGCAAATGAAACTTGCAGGACCGTGACAGGGGTGGCACAGCAGTGAAGTTCCGTGGATGGCTGAAATAGTAAGAAACTTGGAGGAGGGGCAGGAATATGTATCAAATGAAGTAGAAGCATTTCAGACATATATAATGATCATCATAACAGGTATAATTAAATACAACAGGACCAGATCTGAGGACAATTCGTACATACTGGGTAGAGTGAAGAATTAAGGTGATGTAATAAAGACCACAGTTAGGAGGGGGGAGAAAGACGGGGGAGGGGTTGTTTATGGGACTGTAGGAATAGAAATAAAAGAAAGACCTGTGTTCCAAACCGATGTTCATGATCGACAGAGGTGACTGTGCCTTCGTGGCTTTGTTTGTGGTATATAGAGAGAACAGGGACCCAATGGAACCCATTTTGTGGCCAGGCTACGCTAGAGACTTAAAGATAAAAAAAAGCGGCTTTACAAGACAATGACAGGAAGATGGTAGGCTCAAAGTAATGGCACTTGAGGACACCAGCAGGGCACTACAAGGGGTGTGGTGGCACCATGGAAAACTGTGAAATCACTGGCGGGAGGTGGGGCCACATAATTGAGCACATTAGCCTAGCTGGACAGTAGTCATGTTTGCGATTTTCACATATTTCAGAATATCAGGTCATGAAGGGCTATTGGGCAGTACCGACATTTCTGACCTCGTCTGTAAGAGTCAAACATAATTGTGAGTGTTTTAGCTTAACAATTATGAGATAGGCTGGACCAAGACACATATTATTTCCCAGGCCAGTCTATACTATTTACATAGTTTATTAGTGAATCAGTTCAAAAAGGTAGTACGATTAAATGCTCTTTCCATCAATGTCCAGGAAGTGACATCACACATTTCTGAGCCGGATGGCTGCCGACTATATTTTTAAGACAATCTATATTGAAACCAGAGTCGGCTCCATGCTAATGAACTGTGGAACAGGCAGTAAAACTCACAGAAACTAAGGGCCTGATTACAACTTTGGAGGAGGTGTTAATCCGTCCCAAAAGTGACAGTAAAGTGACGGATATACCACCAGCCGTATTACGAGTCCATTATACCCTATGGAACTCGTAATACGACTGGTGGTATATCCGTCACATTTGGGACGGAATAACACCTCCTCCAAAGTTGTAATCAGGCCCTAAATGTTGAAAAGACCAGCAATGCGACTGCTTAAAACCAGAAGGGATGAGAGCGCTCTACAGGGGATACACAAAAACACCACTGAGGCAGTAACTGCTCATCATAACTACCCTAAAAAATGAAGCACCATGGGAGTTTGTAGTAACTGGCATTGCCACTGTCCTGTCAAAGGAGGATCTAATAAAGCAGGGGACACTACAATAACATGAATTCTGAGGCCAAATGACAAAGACAGTCCGTCGGGTTGTGACTTAAATAATAAGAAAGGCAGAGACGAAGAGTACACTAAGGTCGAATGTATAGCAGCTATCCACGTGCGTCCTCTGCAATAGGTCCGGTTTCACGTGAACTCGAGGCACACGCTCTTAACATACACACCCCAAAAAACCACACGGAGAGAAACCGCCTTGAAAGTTTTCCTCAACCTTTATTTAGCCCGGTTACTCATCCGTCACCCTAACAACCTCGCCCAACCTTGCCAGGTTGCCACAGATATCTAGCACTAATGAGAAATATATTCCAGGCACGCACATGTAAAGACCGGGACGAAGACTGATGTCAGGTGAGGTCCGTGTCTGCAGGATGGCACAGCACCTGCCCTCAGAATGCCTCAGTGAGCCGGGGTTTGTTGCTGATGGAGATGGGGATCTGACGTCAAGGGTTTGGAGTGCCAGCACAGCCTTCCACCCCGAGGAAGCCGGCAAATATCAACTTGGTTACTAGCGATGTTTGTTAAGTACATCGTCTCGAAAAGGCAAACATGCGGTATGCAACTATATGTAAACCAAGTTATTAATTCCTTAGTGCTCTTGTTTTTTTTTACCACAATTAGAAAAACGTGAAGCGATCCCAACACTGCCAATCACAAGACAAAGCAGCCAGCAACGTACTTCCCGGCGGCACAGAAGGATGTAGACGAAACTAGACCGGCCTCGGATTACACACACACACCGCCTCCCACGTGTGCAATCCTGAGAGCACAGAACGCAAAGCAACGCATCTCCAGCTTCGGTGACACTTCTAGGCGTCACGCAACAAACACACGATTTTTCCTCCCGTAAATGTGCGTCTGCTCTGGGGATGTGGTGAAATCAGTTCTTAAGCAACAATGATGAAATGTTGAAGCCATCCTCCCCCAACACCTCGTGGCTCTTTTGAAAGGCTGGTTAGTTCATCTTTATGACAATGGTGGCACAATTCTGCCCAGGCCTCACCATCTGGGGCTGTTCAATATTCCGGTGAGCCCCCTTTGTCTGTTGCACAGCATCCGCCCTCCCCCACACTGAATCCCCTCCTCCGGTTGTAGCGACACGCAGTTACCATTGGTGTGTGCCAGTATAAGTTTGTGAAAGGGTGTGTGATCCTGTACGAGTCTGTTGTTTGTACATCTGTACAGCCAAGTGTGTGGTTTGTGGGCACATCTGCAAGTGTGTGTGTGCATTAACTTCCCTCTGCGTGCGTTTGTGTCACAGCGTAGCTCTGTGCGTGTTGTGTGTCTATGTATACATATCAGTACTTCTGCGAGTATGCATAGGTACAAGGCAGATTTGCAGATTTGAAGAGCGCACCATCACGCGGGAGGGTATCCTGGCGCTGAGCTGGTGTAAGTCTAGCCAGACCTAGCCGATAGAGGTGGAGAGGCGTATGAAGGAAGGCACGTCTGTAAGTTTGTGCTAGTATACTGTAAATAGGTTTGTGTGCATTCATCTGCATGTGTGCCCTAGTTAGTGCATATACGTACACGTATTTATGCATGTTCATACGTGTCAATACAAATTCTCAATCTTCAGTTGTAGACTCTGAAATGGTGGAATGTTATAGTTTGTAATTTAACTTACACATAAAGACGTCACCTATGTGAATGAATTACTGCATTTGTCAATTAAGGTATAAGAGTAGGCTTGGAGGCATTTATAGGTGAGCCACGTTGCTCTAGCAGGTGACGTAGAGAAGTTTCAATGTTTGTGAACCTTGATATACACTTTGCATAGAGTTTTATAGAAACTTCCTGTTGTCACAGGCAGGGGAGATGTTTCAGGTTGGGAGGAGGAATACACCATGTTCAGTGTGGGAATAAGGGAAGGGCGATCGCCCACGTTTACGGTTGCAGACTTTGCACCTGCTGAAAATTACTCAACCATAAATCATACTCATGTATGTACTCCAGGAAATCTACGACTTCTTTGTGAATCTCTAAAAAGTTGGATAATTACCAGATATCATATTCTGGACTTTTCCAAATGGCTCTTTGTGAATCACATCTCCAGATGTTTGATGAGTCGTGGGACAAAAGAAGTGTGGGCCTAAGAAAGCAAACCTATGTATTACTTACGTTGATCCCACTATGAAACCACCTTGTAAGACATCTACAGCTGTAACCTTAGAGGGGCCGACTTTGCGCTTTGTAGATCCTCAGTGGATTTTGAGATCTGTTGTAGAATGCCAATGGAAATGATTTCATAAGAACCCCACTTTCAAAAAAGCAACATTCTAAGTTTGCTGGCAAGATCATGGAATTATCAGCTTGCACAACCAGCCTCCTTCTCAAGTGCAGATCATTCTGACATGCACAACGGGGCCCTCACCCTTTTCTCCCTGGCTAAGCAACTGTGGTTGGCATGGCCATTCGAAGATGGACAGTGCTGCACAGAGAAAGAAGAAGCTCACTGAGAACGGGCCATACTGTAACACCTCGGTTTTTGCAACACTTGCTGATGGTGCAGAATTACGGACAGGTGAAATAAAGTATGCTTGTGCCTTTTGATTACATGGTTAATACTACCAGCCAAGAAAAGGGGAGCATACCAAGTGCAAAATATCCGTGTTTATTCTTTGGTTAGATTCCTGTCTGGGTCTCCAGGTAGACCTCAGATTGTTTCTACATCCTCTCAGTTCTTGCAACAATTCTACTGATTCACATGATGATAAAGTATTTTCTGCAAGATCACACATTTAAGCCAAATAGGAGACAGCGAGGAACAGAAAATCGATTACACAGTCACCACAGCACATCTTAAAAACACTTCTGCTTTTCAGCAGCTATGAGGGATTAAAGCGCAGCACTGCGCGATCACAAAAACCAAACACAACCACGCAATGGCGTCACTCTTCATCAGACTGTTAAGAGATAAATGTTCTCCCTCCCAAGACAATTGCCATTGGCTTGTGTGAAGTAACACACCATGGAAACACCCAGCCTTGCGGGCTTCATTTATACCTCCAAGCCTGTGGCCAGACTTACTAACAGTGTAAGAGCTGCTGTTCTTCAGCTGATGCAAACCTACTCACAAAGTGTCTCAGAAACCTGAAACCCTAGCAACACCTTATGAGGAGAGTCACACAAGAGGTGTGCCTTAAGCAGGACATCTCCGTGTTTTGCTGGACAAAAGTGCAGCCCTGATCGGTTACTGATGGTTCAAACAGTAGTTATGCTTAATCTTTCATCCAGAACTAATCATTATACACAAGAAATCCTGAACAACAAAGATAACAAGTGGTCATGAGAAATATACATTAGTTAGTTCTTACCGGTTCTTTTCTAACTCGTTGTGCGTAGACCTTTAAATAGAAAAAGAAAAAGTGGTTACTCATTTTTTCAGCAATAAATTCATCTATTACTAAACATGTCTGGCTTCATGTACTTAATAGGAATTCATTCAACACCCCCCTCCCCCTATTTTCAATATAGGATATTACAGAGCAAATTCTTCCTGATTGCCGAAAGGATTATCCTATGAAACCCATCTGGACACGTCAGTAAGGAATGGCATCATTAAACACGATTAAAAGCTGCTGTTCAGCGTTGCACCAACATGTTTCAGTTTCAGCTTGTAGGCCATATGAAAGCACAGTTAAAGTGTTGGAGTAGGCTCCCGAATCTTTGTTTGATCTACTGAGAGAACAGGGACCTGCACCTCAAGGCTGAAGGCCACAAGCTAGGCAATTTTCACAGGTTTCTACCAAGACACCTCTATTTTCTCTCCAAACAAAGGATGCTTCACAAAGTGCTGCTCAGTCTTTTCATAGAAGACAACAAGGCTTCAGCATCCTCTATTCACCCTGTTTCTAAAATGTTGTAAATCTAATTATTTTCATGCATAAGTTTTCAGGGTAAATGACTTCCTACAAAGGCATATGTCTCTCCCTCACTTTCCTTCTTAACCAATGAGGCCCCCTGCCTCCCCTAGAGCCCCCCCTTCCTAAATAAAACGCCCCTCCCCGTCCTGTTCTTTTTTGTCTCCCAGGAGGCTTGCCTTTCTTTCTCCTTCACAGCAGGGCCTGCGGGTCTTTGTGGCTGGATCCCTGCGGGGCGTGGCGCTCCAAGCGGCGGTCTCCCGGCTTGGTGGCGTTCTCCATCAGCAGTGCGGCTGGTGTTAGGCTGTGGTTGGTAGACACAACGGTGCAGTCAGGCAGTCCTGCTGTGGCTGAGCTTCCAGGTCGACGCCTTAGCTTGGCAGGATGCGTTTTCAGAGCATTTTTCCCTGGTGTCAAGGTAGGAACAGGTTTGAGGCTGTTTTTCTTTCCACTTTGGGTAGGGAATGGGGGACTTTGATTGGTTCCTGCTGCAACTCTGCTGGCATTTCCCCACTGGTTTGGAGTGGAGATTGTTTCCCTTATTTAATATTCCCTCCTGGGTTTGGGCATTTGTATTGAAACATAGAGGGGAAGAGGGCTAGCAAGCGAAAACATGCTGTTGACTACTTCTTCCTCGGAGGAGGAGGTTTCACTCCCTCAGAAGAGGACTCAGGATGCTCAGAGTTCAGGAGGGGGGTGCACCTCTCATGTCTAGGGAAGAGGTGCAAGAGATGATTTAGGTGTCAGTGACAAGGGCTCTTCAGGCTTATCCAGCAAAGCCTGGGAGGAAATCCAAGCGTAAGACTTTGGTGGCGGACAAAGGTTCTTCTGCCTCGGATTTGGAGGCTCCATCTACTTATTCTGGTGGGAAGCATGTTTCCCGTGAGGAGATGTGGGACATTCTGGCACATGTGAGAGAGAACCTGGGCCTTCCTTCTTCCCAATCATCAGAGATGCGGTCTGCTTTGTTTCCCTAATATTTTATGCCTTCTAGATTTGCAATGCCCTTCCAGGGTCCAGTTAAGGATGTGGGACTGCAGTAATGGAAGGATGTGGAAGATTCAGGTCCCTGGGTTTCTGCAACAAATTTATTTATTGGAGGAGGAGGATGTCCTTTCCTCATTCTGTTCATCTGGATTCGATCTAAGATGGCCATCAATCCAGAGGACTGTACTCCTGATGCCACAGATAGGAAGGTGGACTCTGATCTTAAGAAAGCATTTGTGACTGAGAAGTTGGCTTTGAGGGCAAGTCTTTTCTCAGCCTATTTGGCACAATCCGTGGTGCAGGATTTTGATAAGTTTGCTGCGGCCATTCAGGAGAGTCTGAGTGCTCTGACTTATTGGCAGTGGTGGCATAGCAGGCAAGGTGACAAGCTGACGTTTCCTCGGATATTATAGGCATGTCTATTATGTCTACTGGGGCATTGATTGCGGGCAGATGTTCTCTGTGGTTGAGACAGCAGAAAGCAGACCTGATGAAGATCATGACGGAGGGTCAAGCACTCTATGGGGAACAGTTGCCAGCCAGGCATGATCTCCAAGGCATTTAAGGAGAGGAAGCATAGCATGTCTTGCCATATGAACGGGGTTCTTCTGCTTGTAAAGGGTGGAATAAGGCTTATAAATCCTTCCCCTAAGCATGAGTCCCAGACAGTTTCCTTTCAGAGTTGGAGGTTTCAGCCCCGGGTCTTTCCTAAACACACTGTTCCTGCTCAAAAGGGGGCCTCAAAGAAGGGCTCCTGACAATCACTGTTCGCGGGGGGGCATTAGCAGTTGGAAGCAGCTATGCCATTTTCTGTCCATTTGGCAGCAGGATGTGTCGGACCAATGGGCGCTGAACATTGTGGTAAACGGCTACACAACAGAGTTCGAGCAAGTTCCTCCAGATACTGGTGTCCTGCCCACTGTCCCGGTGGGGCATTAGCAGTTGGAGGCAGGCTCTGCCAATTTTCTGTCCATTTGGCAGCAGGATGTGTCGGACCAATGGGTGCTGAACATTGTGGTAAATGGCTACACAACAGAGTTCGATCATGTTCCTCCAAATACTGGTGTCCTGCCCACTGTCCCGGTGGGGCATTAGCAGTTGGAAGCAGGCTATGCCATTTTCTGTCCATTTGGCAGCAGGATGTGTCGGACCAATGGGCGCTGAACATTGTGACAAATGGCTACACAATCGATCATGTTCCTCCAGATACTGGTGTCCTGCCTACTTCAGTTCCTGTTGCAGGAATAAAAAGGTCAGCCCTGCTAGTTTGGGTCTGGGAGTTGTTGGGGAAAGGGGCCATCCGTAGGGTTCCTGTGGCAGAGCAGGGAAAAGAGGCCTGTTCCATCTTGTTTCTGGTTCAGAAAGTGACTGGGGGTTTTCGCCCTGACCTGGATCACAAGTGGGTCAATTATTGGATCAAAGCTGTTCATTTGCGAATGTTAACTGTTCAAGCAATTATTCCACTGATTTGTCCAGGAGATTTTTTGGCATCCATGGATCTGTAAAAAAAAATGCCTACCTGCATACCACTGTTGCAGTGCCCTCTCAATCATTTCTGTGGTTTGTGATAGAGGGTGAATATTTTCAGTTCCGTGTACTTTCCTTTGGGCTCAAGTCCTCAGCCTGGGTGTTCACAAAAGGTCTGGCACCTCTGATGGCTATTCTTCATGCAGAGGGGGTATTCGTGCATCCTTATTTGGTTGGCGAGTCCCAATTGGTGGTTCATGTGACAAGAGTTTTGCAGGTCCTCCAAGAGCACAGGTTTTTCATAAACTGGGTAAAGCCAGCTTTGGATCTGCCCCAGCACATGGTGTTAATTGGGGCACATTTTATGACTCTCAGAGGGTTGGTGACACTGTCCAAGAGAAGGTTGGTCTGCCTACAGGATCAGGTTCTGTTGTTATTGGCTCAGGCTGCTCCCTGGGTTCTAGAGCGGTTACTGGTGCTGGGCTGCTTGGCGTTGGCTGTGTTCCTGGTCCCTTGGGCCAGATTTCATCTGCACAGTCTGGTCAACTGTATTCTCTCCCATTGGTCTCCTGGGACTCTCAGTCTTCAGGAGCGTATCCCGATAGCAGCTCCTGTCTGCAGGGAACTGTTGTAGTGGCTGGAGAAGGAGCATCTGGTCAAGGGGATTCCCCTGTCTCCTCCAGCTCTGGTGAGTGTTACAACGGATCCCAGTCTCTCCGGGTGAGGGGCTTAATTGGGGTCAGAGCAGGTTCAGGGATTTGGTTTCTTCAGGAGTCTTGGAGGGCCACGAATATGAAGGAGTTGAAAACGGTCCTTCTGGCACGGGTGCATTTTCAGGGGCTCGTGAGGGGGAAGGCGGTGCTGGTACAAACAGACAATGGGGGAACAGAGGTGTTTCTGTGTATTTTCTGGACGCTTTATTAAAAATTGGGTGTCGCAACTCAGTTATCCACTTCTGTTGTTACTTTCTATGTCTCATTGGTTAAGAAGGAAGGTGAGGGAGAGAAGGGAGATAATGGCATTACTCCTAGTCCTGCTCCCTCGCCTTCCTTCCAGTTCCCTCCCGCCCTCCCGGTTTTGAAGAAATGAGTTTATGGTTGGCTTGTTTACGTACGGGACAGGGGGCGAATAGGGTGTTTTATTAAGAAAGGGAGGAGTCTAGGGGAGGCAAAGGGCCTCATTGGTTGAAAAGGAAGGCAAGGGAGGACTAGAAGTAATGCCATTATTGGCAAGTAATAGGCACAAGATGAGCTGGTAGGCCCCTCACAAAAGGACCAACCACGAAGAGACAACACACAGAAAAGTTGAACAGAACACATTACCCACAACACCTTTCATTAACCTAACACAGACCAAGTATGCCATAAAAAACTGGTTATTATGAGCCTCACAGATGCACTAACCACCATGAAAAAATATGAATGCCCAGCAGAACACATTAGGTGGACCACCTCACATTCATCCA
The DNA here is from genome assembly GCF_031143425.1 of Pleurodeles waltl. Taxonomy (NCBI): domain Eukaryota; kingdom Metazoa; phylum Chordata; class Amphibia; order Caudata; family Salamandridae; genus Pleurodeles; species Pleurodeles waltl. The sequence continues at coordinate 786,602,344 of NC_090445.1, forward strand.
AACCACATAGATATGAGACGTAATTGGTTATAACCGTGCTAAAACCAGCCTATCTATAGATGATTTGCCACACACTAAGACCAAATAGAGCACATTTAAAACAACTTCTAATAAACCTTCAAAGTGGCCTTGATCTGCACTATTATCATTTATGGTGCCCAGCGGCACTCACCACTAAGAGATGCCACAAACACACATCTTGCATCAATGATCATGTCTTGTGATTAACAAAATGAAAAAGCAACTGACAAAGCCCTAAGCTCGCAACCCTTCAACCCCAAAGGCATTGACCCAGAGCACAAAGAATAAGACATTGCCACCTAAATGAGAATATGATCACAAGACAATACTGGTTACCCATCATCAAAGGCTGAATGAGACACCAGACTGTAAACCTAAAGCCATTTAGAAAGTCACAGGATAACTAAAAGCGCTACGAAGCTCAAATAAACTCAGAATGGGCACTCTTCAAAGACAAATAGTGCAACTGATGAATTTACAGACTATCAGCATTTATGATGTCACTGAACCACAAATAACTGCTCCTTTACACACCTGCTGACTTGTGGTCCAAAGACAGACATGATTCCACAGGCATCATTTGTAAGGACTTGGAGGTGGTGAAAGGTCTAAGGCAAAGACAGCACTGAGCAAGATAAGTGGCAGGTGCCATGCAGCTAGAAGGCACTTGCCATGACCAAAAGAATCACCCAGCAGGCTCTGGGGGATGTTGTGGTGTTTACTGCACAGTGCAAAGTCTAATGGCCAGGGTCAGAACCAAAGGTCAAGCCCAGTGTTCTATGGACAGAGATATCAGCACATGTCTTGGTTAATGTCCAGTCAGTGCTCTGAGTCTACTGGGCATAGAGAACGGGGTAGTCCAGTGGCCTCTGTGAGCAAGAGTATTAAGCGGAAGGCCACGTAAATATATGCACATTAGGAACAAATGAATACAGGAAAGAAAGAAGTCTCGGTGGCGAACATTACTTTGTTGTATCTGATGAAACCCACTACCACTACTTCTTGGCCAACCACTAACCATCACCTGGTAGACAGTGGTGTTAAATATCAGTGTATTTTGTTGTCACTGTCTGCGTAAAGAGGAAAGAACAACTTTTTTTTTTACTGGTCGCTCCTTCCAGGTGTTTTAGAGGGGGCGCCTCCTCTTCACGATGTCTGCTCCATGGTTGTGGACGCGAATGCTGCTCTGCTCAAGTGGCTTACAGGTAGAGAATGTAAAGAGCGAGCAGGGGCCAGATCTGATGCTATCCATTTCCACCAAGCGAAGGAGCTAAATCATTCAAAATGGTGACCTTTGGGGACGATTAGGGTTTTCCAGGTTTTTTAAAAACCATAATGGAGGAGACCGAGGGAGTTGATTCTATATTTTGTGGTCCAAAAGGGAGAATCATCTCCATTCTTCCATGGTGAGACTTATCCAAAGATAGCCACAAAACGAGGGTTTGTACTTTTGAATATCAGGTACAAGAATATAATGGACAAAATATCAAGAGACATAATATCGAAAGTGAGTGTGCAGAGGGATTACACATTTACTATTGTAATGGCTTTAAAGTAAATAGGCGTGGAGTTAGGTATAGAAAATCTATACATAATTACCTCTTTAAGTTTTGTCTGTGATAGTTTTGCTTATCAATATCCTGCACTCAATATTCACATCAAAACCAAGGGCTCTTAAAAATCACTACATTTAGTGTCCGAATTCATTCAGCATGCAGTGCCCACAGAAATAAAATAAAAATACATGAACACCCTTCTTATCTCTTACTACTTTACCGAAACACAAAGTAAAGGTCTGTTTGGTGTACCTTTGGTAACTATTTCCCCCCTTTTCTCCCAGTCACAAAAATACACACAACCATTTATTGAGTCTATATTGGTGATGTTCGGGTTCCAATGTGTTCACTTCTGCATGTAATCCGCCTGACGCGCTTGTTAGCCTTGAGTGCCAAACTGGATACACCACTGACCGCGTGAAGCCCACGGGTACAAAATAAGTCACATTCCTGCGTTCTGAGCCAATGAGAATGCCCGTAGCTGAAAGGACGCGGTCGGGCTCACTGCTGGGAAACAAAATTAAAACAGCAGGTGATTTTTTAACAGGGTACCGTTTATTTCCTATATTCTCTCCTGCACACAAAATAAATCCCCCAGGTCATGACATGTTTGTCAAGTCAAGACACTGATGCTTCAACGTGCCAGCCAGACTTGCAGCAGCAGGCGTTCCAAGATCAAATAGAGGCCAGGCACCAAGCATCTTCTGCCACAATGTGCCGAGTTAGACCCTGGTATTATGTTCTGCCAACATTAGATTAAACTTGTTTCCGGCTCAGACTGCCGGGACAGCCACGACAGGTGAAATTTTGGTACACAGTCCACAGGAAAAATATAGTTGTGAAGGTTGTATACCTGCGTAATTAAGATGAGAAAAGGTTTTGGCTGTGGATGGAGTTTGAGTGAGAAATACAGCAACTATAAAGCTACTGCAGTGGTGCACTTATCTCTCAGGCATCAATGGTGCACTTATCTCTCGGGCATCACTGGTGCACTTATCTCTCGGGCATCACTGGGGCACGTATCTCTCGGGCATCACTGGTGCACGTATCTCTCGGGCATCACTGGTGCACGTATCTCTCGGGCATCACTGGTGCATTTATCTCTCAGGCATCACTGGTGCACTTATCTCTCAGGCATTCACTGGTGCACTTATCTCTCAGGCATTCACTGGTGCACTTATCTCTCAGGCATTCACTGGTGCACTTATCTCTCAGGCATTCACTGGTGCACTTATCTCTCAGGCATTCACTGGTGCACTTATCTCTCAGGCATTCACTGGTGCACTTATCTCTCAGGCATCACTGGTGCACTTATCTCTCAGGCATCACTGGTGCACTTATCTCTCAGGCATCACTGGTGCACTTATCTCTCAGGCATCACTGGTGCAATTATCTCTCAGGCATCAGTGGTGCACGTATCTCTCGGGCATCAGTGGTGCACGTATCTCTCGGGCATCAGTGGTGCACGTATCTCTCGGGCATCAGTGGTGCACTTATCTCTCAGGCATCACTGGTACACATATCTCTCGGGCATCACTAGTGCACTTATCTCTCAGGCATCACTGGTACACATATCTCTCGGGCATCACTAGTGCACTTATCTCTCGGGCATCACTGGTGCACTTATCTCTCGGGCATCACTGGTGCACTTATCTCTCGGGCATCACTGGTGCACTTATCTCTCGGGCATCACTGGTGCACTTATCTCTCGGGCATCACTGGTGCACTTATCTCTCGGGCATCAGTGATGCACTTATCTCTCGGGCATCAGTGATGCACTTATCTAACAGGCATCAGTGGTGCACTTATCTAACAGGATTCAGTGGTGCACTTATCTAACAGGCATCAGTGGTGCACTTATCTAACAGGCATCAGTGGTGCACTTATCTAACAGGCATCAGTGGTGCACTTATCTCACAGGCATCAATGGTGCACTTATCTCACAGGCATTAATGGTGCACCTATCTCACAGGCATCAGTAGTGCAATTATCTCTCAGGCATCACTGTGCAATTATCTCTCAGGCATCACTGGTGCACTTATCTATCAGGCATCAGTGGTGCACTTATCTAACAGGCATCAGTGGTGCACTTATCTCTCAGGCATCAGTGGTGCACTTAACTCTCAGGCACCAGTGGTGCACTTATCTCTCAGGCACCAGTGGTGCGCTTATCTCACAGGCGTCAGTGGTGCGCTTATCTCACAGGCGTCAGAGGTGCACGTATCTCTCAGGCATTAGTGGTGCACTTATCTCTCAGGCATCAGTGGTGCACTTATCTCTCAGGCATCAGTGGTGCACTTATCTCTCAGGCATCAGTGGTGCACTTATCTCTCAGGCATCAGTGGTGTACTTATCTCTCAGGCATCAGTGGTGCACTTATCTCTCAGACATCAGTGGTGCACTTATCTCTCAGGCATCAGTGGTGCACTTATCTCTCAGGCATCAGTGGTGCACATATATCTCAGGCGTCAGTGGTGCACTTATCTCTCAGGCGTCAGTGGTGCACTTATCACTCAGGTGTCATTGGTGCACTTATCACTCAGGTGTCATTGGTGCCCTTATCTCTCAGGCGTCAGCGGTGCACTTATCTCTCAGGCGTCAGCGGTGCACTTATCTCTCAGGCGTCAGCGGTGCACTTATCTCTCAGGCGTCATTGGTGCACTTATCTCACAGGCATCAGTGGTGCACTTATCTCTCAGGCATCAGTGGTGCACTTATCTCACAGGCATCAGTGGTGCACTTATCACTTAAACAGTAGTGCCCCAATTACTGCTCTGGGAGATGTGGGCACTTCTCTGATAGCAGTGGTGAAGCTATCTCTCAAACAGCGTTTGCCCAGTTACTCCTCAGGCAGCAGTGATGCAGTAACCCTCAAACAGTAGTGCTCCAATCATCTCTTCTTCAGTGGTGGAGCATTTACTTCTCAGAGTGCCACGGTTTTGTTCGCTCAGACACACTGGCACAATTACCTTAGAGACACCAGTGGGCCTCTCTCCCTCAGAAAACAGCAGTGCAGTTTCCTCTCTCATTGTTGCCTGAGAGGGACACACTCAACACCGGGTGGATGGTTTATCGTCAGTATCACCCAGGCAGTGTGCATCTGAGTCCCACCGAGTTATGTTTCCCTACTGCTGCAAGATCTTTTTTTCTGTATGGATTTCACTTTCTGCAGGGATTGTGTTACTTTGGGGTTTTTTATGCACTGGCCGTTGGTTTATTTATGTTTACATTACTTACATTGTTTGGATATCCCGCTCGGAAAGTTTTTTTCCAACTAAAAAGTTATCATGTTTTAAGCAGGTAACCAAACAAGGCATCCAACTTTATAACAATTACCCGCCCACTGCATAAATGAGCATCTGCACAGACTAGGAAGTATCTGCCATAGACCTTTAAAGGATAAGAGGCTGGGTGAGCCTCCTTCGAAGCAGAAGTGGATGCCCACACGCACACCAATCTATGTGTAATAACTACTAAGAAGGGATATGAGCTCACATCACTGCAAGAGCAAGGGAGGAGAAGTCTAGCAGGCAATGTGAATCTGAACATAAAGGCAATTTCACAACCACTTTTATTTTCAAACTAACACTTTACAGTGAGGCAGGAGCGGAAGCATGTCCTCATCATTTTCGTCAGAACTTGTTAAAAACGTGGGCACCTCAGTGTAACTATTGTCTTACAGTGGACTGAACTGAGCATCGTTTTATCATACGCCGTATCTTTCAAATGAACGATAATAATAAAATCTAGTTCCAATGCTTTCCCGCCCATTTGAGAACTATGACTATCTATCTATACATAAATATGTATATATATATATATATATGTATATACATATATATATATATATATATATATATATATAAAATATAATCATAAATACATATAATGGTTGTTTACTTAGTTATTTTTGAACGGTTGAAAAATGAAGATGCTTCCCTCCTTTTATGTGCTTAAAATTGTACCCATTTCATCGGGTACTTTCATAGAGTTGACAATTATATTGAATACTTCAATAAAAAAAATACCTACAGCATTGTCTGGCTCTGCAGACTCCTCTGCTGTGCCCAAAAGCCTGTCTGGGTTAACATAAGTGATGCCAAATGTATTAAAAACACTCTGTATGGCATAAAAAATGTGTTCCTACAAAGGAAAGATTGTGCGAGCCATTGATGAACGCTAAAAATACCCTGGAACAATCGCGTGCGCCTCTCTTAAGAATCGTGTGCCGATTGTACAGCGTCATTACATATGCCTGCTTTTACTGCGTTCCAGCGGGAACCTTTGTTGATAAAACAGCTTTGTTACGTACACGTCCTAATTTATTCCAAATGGCTTCCTTCCAATGGGTTGTTGCCGTAAACAGAATTAGTAAAACCCCTCTGAAAGAGAACGCTTTTATTCTGAAGGAAGGCCGGCGACAGAAAATGGAGCCGACACGTCTCACCTCGAAGAAGGAAGACTTGGATGCTGAGAACCCCGATAAGCTTCGGCTTGAGTGAGCAGTGCAAGGGGAAGCAGATGAGGAGGGGAAGAAATACAAATAAAAAAGAGCTTGTTTGAGAGAGAGAGAGCAGGGCGAACAGTGCCTACAATGTGCTATCAGGCTGCCAGAGCAGCGTCTTGGCACTAGTCCAGGCAGATGCAGGTAGAGTGGGTGCAGCGGCCAACTGGACAGCTTAAGTGATACACCACGAGGAAACACGAATCCGTAAAAACACGTGTATGGCTGCTGCTTGAGACGGGCAGCTCAACCCACTGGGTTTTCTAAAACTGACACCTACAGTGGTGAGGCCAGAGCCGGCCAAAATCGGCCACATGTTGTCAAAATAATGAGAGAGTTCAACGCCAAATGGCATGGACAGCTAAATTGTAGGTGCCAAATTTAGGGGTCACCTGTAATTAGAAATCACCCATTGGTATTTGTTCAATTAATTGTCCGGTACCCACTTCGAAAGAAGGGGGATGTTAAGAAGAAACCGCCCCTTACTTGAAAATTCCCTAATTATGTAACATCATTGATACATTAAAGTTCAGAATCTTGAATTTCACACTGCACCTTTTTTACTAGCCTATCTGTATCTCAAAAAGTTTAACTATTTGTGAGAATGGCTTAGTTTCCAAAGCAAACGCCTTTTGAAACGCCATATCCTCTAATTCAATGCAGCCGAACCATATGCCTTTGGGAAAAGATAACTTCCTAAATTAAACAAATAGTGCTTACTGTCGCTTATTTTCTTGTTCTTCCAACAATTACTCAAAGACTAACCTATGATGTCTCAACTCCTCCATGTCAAGAGGACACCGTGTAGCAGCCTAGGCTTTCCTTCTACAATTCATTGTCACCAGATGCAATAGCCCAGTTGTAGAAAATAAAGACTGAGTCCCACAATAACTGGCTAGTTAATGCAGGGTGATCTCTATGGGTCATTTTTTGTACACTCAGTGGTCACATAGATGTGCACAAAAAAGCATTTCCATTTCTAAAGTCCACACTATGATTTACACACCTAGGTATGTGGAAAAATAGCAGGTATTTCCCTATTTAAATTTCACAGTTAAGGCCGACAAAGGAGTGCAAAATGCATCCACCATCCACAAGCTCAGAAAGTTTTATGCACAATTTGCATGGCCACTGCTACCCAGGAAACTCGTGTAATGTTACTCCCAAGAAAGGATGCAGTAACTGCAGATACAAGGCATGAATGGAAGGAGAACCATCTTCAAGTATTGTAGGGATTTCTGTGGCGAGGTTTATTCACAGGGAAAAATACTTGTGGATTCAACCATGTTTATTTGAGTGGACTGTCTGACAAGGCAGCTACCTTTTAAAGGACAGAAGCGCAGGGGTAGTAAGTGAGACTTTTGTCAATCATGTAAAAGTTGGAAATCTGTACACATGTAGGACAAACCTTATCACAGTAGATTTCTGACTTTTTTAGAGAGAAAAATGAGTAAGGTGCATTGCGCTTCTTGCACAGATATGGTAGACAATTCGGGAAGTCGTGTGGTCATGTTCGCTCTTGCAGCACCAGAAGCCACCATATACCACAAACGACAAAACTGGCACACCAGATATTACTTTCCAGCTATTACAGGTGAATAGCTCATCCAATGCAACCATACTTTTATTTTTCATCTTGAACACATATCCAAAAATGCAGAGTCACAAATTATCACCAAAATTAAATTATTGGTCATTGAATTTCTGGACACATGGCTTGTAAGAGTAAATGCCAAAATCGTTTTGCCACTGACACCAGTATCTTTACTTGTGTTGCTCGAACTAAAACTTCGGAAGTGCAGTTACCTGAAAAAATGATGTGACCCAGTGCTTTCTTGGACATCACAGAGATATCGCTTAAAGGGGCCATCCGGTGAATGGTGTGTCAAACCCAAGCTGACATAATCAAACAAAGGAGACTTCTAAAATATATATTGTTCTTGTGTGGTGGGTAAACAGGTGTTTTTTTTCTCCGCACTGCCTTTCAAAGTGACATATCTTGACATCTGGGACAATGTGAAAAATGTATTGTGGCGTAATATGTAAGAATTTAGAACTATAACCAGTAATCTGGAAATCAACCTAGGAATTGGAAATGCATCGAACACGCACGGTAATATGGAGATACAATTAAAAACTTAAGAATCAACTTTGGAATTTGTTGAAAGGTCACACTCACGACTTTGAAAGTATACACAGGTATTTGGAACACGCCTAGGAATTAAGAAATATACCTGGCCTCTAAAAAATGTGAGAATTCAGCTACAAATCCGTTAAGGAAATATACATAAAATATACACACCCTCATTCACACATATGGAGTATATGAATCACATGTATGCAGAAATTCAGTGCAATAAACTATAGATCACCACTAACTTGTGTCTGGAGGAGCTGAAACTTCGACCAGCTCACAATTTCCCTACTGAACAATGATCATTAATACAGAATCTATGTAAGGCATTAAATATTAATTCCTCTACAATTTTAGGATGATCTATGGTAATATAATGTGAGTTGATCTTTTCTCTGCAGTAATAGATGTTTATATGCACGTTTATTTGTACACTTCTTTTGACCAAAATGTGTTATTTTGCCACATTTAATTTTCCTGGCAGAGCATTCATATAAAAAAAAAACCATACACACACAAACGTGCATACACTCAAAGACAAACACACATTCATTGAGAAATGTATACCTTAAGATAAACATATATCGTACTATCACAACAGCTTCCCCATTTGTTTAGAATGTTCTTCTAAACCATCAAAGACTGACTTGAGAAAAACGCAGTTCTTTGTAAACACAGGGCTCTCAGTGTCACAAGGCATCTGTCCTCTGCCCTCATTTTCAACTCTGACCTTGTGATTTTTAAATTACACTGGTTTATTGCCCTACTGCAGCTTCTCATCGATCTCTGGACCCATTTATAAGTACAGTACATTTATTGTTGTTTGTATTTATTAACCCACTCAATCTTTCTTCTCTCTCTGTTCTCATTAGCTGTTGCAGAGAGCGTCTGTGTGCCTTAGTAGAGGCACCACAATGTGTCAACGCTGCACTTAAACAGATTTAAGTGTGCAATATGATGCTGTGATGCATTATTTTATTCAAGAGCGTGACATGTGGCTCTCTTGGGGCAAGAATTGCGAGGGTCTAGAGCAAAACACGGCCATTAGACAAAAAAAGTCAACTCTCACAAAAAGGACCGTCTAAGGAAAGTGTGTTAAGTAACACCTTGTATCTACAGAGTTACAAAATGTATCAGAACCATAGAGCAGCTTACCAATACGATTAAAACCATTTACTTCTGCTACATTTTTGGGCCAACCAAGCAGGTAAAAACACCCACGGTTTTAGCTTCTTCAGGGTGACTGCATGTATGTATTTCTCCCTAAGCCCTCGGTGTATGTTGTGATCAAAGAGGTTCCAGAAGATAACATTTTGTATTAACAATATTGTCGTTGACTTGTCAACATATGCTGAACAGCCTAGACCACATGGTCGTCTAAACGAACAACTCAATAAATGTAATCTCCATTAAAAGATGAGGCAGTTGACTACCCCTTCGATTCTCTACTCACTGGCCGGCTGTCTAAGCCAAATGTTCTACTTTGATTAGTGTTCTAAATCAAGGGTTTACAAAATGTACTTTTACTGTTAAGATGAGTGCATGTCCAAAAAGGACCATTACATGCTTATAATAGAAAACAGGGTAACCAAAGGCTGTTGGTTAATTCCGATTTCACTTTAGCGAAGGCAGTACCTTTAGGCAATAAAATATCACCCTGATGAAATCCTGAAAAACAGAGTACTAGATGCTGTATTGAGGTGCCGTAGCTGTGAATGGTACAGAACCACGACGAAATTAGGGTACCGCTACATTAGTTTTTACTTTCTTAAAATTAGTATTATTAATGCATGCCCAAACAACACATTCTTCTATGATCATTTACTTAATTAGAACAACAGTAAACAGCAAATAGTATTGAATAATTATGTTTGATTTTGCAAGTTGAATCCCGAGGCATTTAAGCTTTGCAAGCAATGTAATTTTCGCAGTTTTAATATCGTGAAGAGATAGCTCAAAAGCAGAGCACTTCTGTTTCCCCAAGTTCCTCAGCTCTTTTCAGCCTTGGCATGGTTACTGGTTAAAATCCGGATGCAGACTGAGCCATTCAGTCACCACTGTATCTGTGATCTGAAAGATGGTAAGGCACCAAAGCTCAGAGGCCCTGATACAGGATTGTGGACTGAATCTGGAAGTAAATGTTCCCACTTTGCATGCAGTGGTACATTCAACAGCTCCCACTGGCTCCTATATATTCCCTGATCTTAATACCTGCCCAGGAAGGCATAGCAAGAGCCATCCATCAGTACTGGGTGCCATCAGCCAATCAGCAAGGCCCAAACAATTGGTGTTCCAAACTATCTTGGGCTCTTCACACCTTCTTTGTTTGGTTTGACGTTCATGAAAGCAGGAGTATTCCCATTTGGTGAGGTGGTTAGCAGACCACCAGGCAGTGTGTAGTAGCCTTTACCCTAAAGAATAACCATTTTCTGTGGCTGCAGACATAGGGAAATGGGTGTAGGCCACTGATAGCAATATTTCACACACCTCCAAGTGTCCCATGACACAGCAATCCTGGCTTTTTAATGAATAGAAGCTCAGAATGTTTATCTGAAATGCTTTCGCCTGAACAAGAAGTTCAAATAAGGGAACAAATGTGAAGTTCAATGTCCATAATACAGACAAGCACATTTTAACATCTTCCTAAATATTTACAGGTACTAGGAGTTGTTTCTGAAGGATCCATATTCACACAGAGATGCACACCCCACTAGAAGCCCTGATGCTAGCGCTCCTATCTCCTCTGAATCCTGCACCGGTCTGTTCAGTTGTCATTACAAATACTTAAGCGTCATAGGATTTTAAATCCAAATCCAAATGACATTTGTGATACAAATAAACAGACATATTTTGGATACTCTATCTAAGTGAGAACGTATAACCTTGCCAAGTTTGTACCTTCACCTTGACAGCCGTTATTCTACTCTAAAATGCACACTTCCATCTGTACAGATGCCACCACAATCGCAGGCATTCCACACGCTTCCAAAAGAGCACTATGAGTGGAAACCATTGGTGTTCCAACCCAGTAAATAGGTAACATCAGCAACTGACAAGGCTGGGGAACCAGTGGTCAGTTCAAGTAATAATACATTGCTTCTATTGTGCTTGGCAGGGAACTTTTGTATGTATAGTTACTACTACCCAATCTAAAATGGCACTCGTAATATCAGTCTCAGGAAGAAAGAAGTCTTTGTCAATTTTGCAGTACGAGAACTTGCAAATCACACACAGTTCCCAGCAGCAAGAACCTAACCCACTGAGCTACCTTTCGATCATCAGTCACACAGCAGCCCCTAACTAAATGTAGCTTTAAAGGGTCAACGATAAAGTGACTTAATAATCTGTAGTTCAGGTTTAATTTGGAAAGACAAAATACATGTTTGTGTTTGAATAACAGCTTATGTTAAGGAGCAGTAATCTTTAATGTTTTATTCAAAGGAGTTCTCTTTCTTTCACCCTTCATGTCTTGCTTGGTTAACAGTAACTTGTAAATACTGTCATGTTTGTTTCTAAACATAAAGCAAGAGCCCTGGCTTCTATGCATTTCTAGCCTGAAGTCAGAGCCTATGAGTTGCATTTCTGTAAAACAATAAAGTGGAGGCTGTGTGGTGGGGCCGATCATTGCATTTTAAGCCTTAACCATTTCATAGTGTTGATGTTAGAGGTGCTGTGGCTACAAAACAAAGTGGGCCCTTTCAATTGAACACGTCAAAAATCTATCAGCTAGATGTTAGCTCCATCTCAGATTGAGACATGGCTTCAAAATCTGCAGATAAAATGATCAAGTTCAGGGAACAAGCTATGCTTCATAATAAATATTAAATACAGTCATGTTGCGCATAAAACAAACCAAAAACAAGCCAATTACAAACCTAAGGAATCAGCACATTTTAGAAAACAGTTAGAGCCATGTAAGACAGGTGGAGAAAACCCCGGGCCGAATGCTTTCGTAGAATATGCTAAACCCATAGGAGGCTGGGCTACGTTCTAGAAAATACTGTGGTTCAAGCTTCCCATTTGGTTCAGAAAAAGTATCTATCACATGTTTGGCGGCCTGACGTGTGACTGGTGTTTCCCTAACCTTACCGACTTTCAGAAGGCCTACCGGCCTTGATGTGACTAATTGTCCAGATCCTACCCGTCTTTCAAGGGCACACGCCTGTAATGATATTGTCTGCTTTACCTAAAGGCCTGCACCCCTCTGCTGTGAAAGGGTGCTGGTCACATGACACACAAACTGCATCTGTGAGTACAACCATTCGTTCTAAGGCTGAGTGAGGACGGGAAAAGGATGCTTGCAGAACAGGCCAGAGGCGCATTTGAAGCATTGTGCAGTGAAGCCTACTACACTGCCTCTCATCACAGCTATTAATCGCAAAAATGCTGTGTGTACATGTGCCAAGTTAGAGACTAATTTAAAAAAAAAAACGCTTCACAGTACAATGACGATTCTTCTGCGAAGTGAACTGCTTGGAAGCCACACTATTAATAACGCACTTCGCAGAACAATAATAACTGGGCCCTCCTTCAGACTGAAAAGGGGAGACACACTGTTCCGTGAGAAACCATACATGCATGTCACTAATCTTTACTAGCAACTTTCATGGATATTTTGAAACAGTGTATAATAAATTATTGCCACGAATTCTTGCTAAGTGCTATAACAATGCTGAAATGTACATCAGTCCCCTAGGTGCCAAATTTGCTAGAGGATAAGAAAAACATTTCTTAACAAACAAAATGGAATACAAATACTTAAAAAGCTAGGGCAGTGCAACCCTGGGCCTTGCAAAGAAAGCAATCATGGAGCATTAAGGCATAATATATAAATCATGCCTGTGTACTCTAAGCACATCAACGCCTTTTTCTTAAGGATAAGGGCTCTATTTGTGTATCATGAAATAAGCATATATTATTGTAAGTTACACTGCCGCTTTGAAATTAAAAATATACACTGTGGGTTCGCGGGCATAGTGTTTTGCTCGCCACATAACTGTATTTCAAGCTGCCTGTAAAATCATATTTGGAAACTTGACTTGGATGGCGAAACGGGCAAAATGCTGAATTAACGCAATAAACAACTACGAGGCCCAGTCTCTCAATATGTTCCCTGTAAAGGTTGATGTGGTCGTGGCAACCATGTGAGAAGATCTTCATGGTCACTACACCCACTATCGCAAGAAGCGCCGCATACACGCGAGCACATCCGGGCACTGGCACAATAGTCTCAAGGGGCACGTGCACGCACGGTATGCTGCTAAGAAAAACGTAGGAGGCATATGTAATATCCGGAAAGGGAGTGTGCATTAAGGTCGTCACCGGGCCTCACCTGCAATCAAAATACCAGCTACGCCTTTTATTTGCACAATATCTGTGCCAGTGGTAGTTTCTGGTTCAGCTGCTAAACCTGCTCGATTAGGCTGGATGTTATTTTCTGCTCCCGCCTCCACAAAACCACAACACAAACCTCGTCAAAATTGCAGGAATACAAGTCAAAACGACAGCTCTGTTTTTTATAGGAGCTTACTTGTGACTATTCGTGGTTTCATTTTTCGAAGCACAACCCACGGTCATATATTGTGGTAAAATGGTTGGTAATAAAATAAATAGTTGTTTCAAAATGAAAGCACCCTTGTGGGCTTGCCTTTAAGACACAGAACCTCAGGGTGACACTTATTTCGGTTTGCAATGCTGGCTAAACTGTCAAGCTAAAAAGGATTTGTCTCCTCCCAAACTCTACCATGGAGAGATAATGGGCTTACAAACTGTTGCTCAAACCCCCCCACTAGAGTCAAATGGTCAGTAGAAAGGATATGAAAGGTGGCCTTCATTTGCTAGGCAAACACAGAGAAAATACAAAATAGGCCTACATGCAAATTCTCCAAAGTTCCTAGCAGACCTAAGCTTTGAACGGCAGATACAGCTTAAAAAGTGTCAGTCCCAAGTCAGTATAACATTGCCCCAGCCATGCAAGATTTTGGGGGTTCTGGCCTGATGGGAAATTAAAAAAAATTCGTGCAAGGCTACGAGCCTCTGGTTAAATCAGCAGCATTTTTCTAAGCAGGCATTTGGGATACAGAATTCCAAGATAAGAATACTGGAAGGGTCTAGGGACAGCTCCTCCTTTGAGACATGGAGGAGGGACAGAGAAATAAGCAGCTTAGATGATAGGGGATCAAGGGTGAAAACTGAGAAGCCGAGCCCAATTGCCTACAAGAAAGCATATGAAGTGGAGCTACTGTTTGACTGCACTGAATTGAAAAAGTTTCTAGAAGGAGACATTTTTGAGCTCCAAATCTGACAGTTGTGCACAATTTGAAGAGGTAGTCAGCATCTACCCGAGCGTGGCACACATTCATACGGAGACCTTTGACTGTTCTGAATTGCTGCTTCCTGTATGTTCTCCTGCTGCCTTTGCAGCATGTGCGTTGGCACAGCTCCCTATTCAGCACTGCTAGAGAGATCAGTGGTTTACACCCATGAGTTGTTCTGTGCTGTGAGAAGGACAGATCCTGCACCACCCCACCTTTCTGAATCACATGTATTAGTTTTATTTCCTCGTTTCTGTAAGCGATGCCGTTTACGATGTTGCTATCCCTGTCTATGTATTGTGCTGTGTCCCTCTTTAGTAGTTTCTCTACTCTGGGTTTTCCTTAGATCTTACTCTATGACTGGATCTCTCTTTATTTACTGCCTACTATAAGTTTGCCTCTGCTAGATGTCTCTACATTCTACCTTGTGGCCTGGACAGTTGGTGTCATTTTTATTGATTTCTATCTATGCCACATGCACACTGGTTGTATCACTTGGGCTGCGGTGCTCTCTGAGCCCTCCCCCCCCCCACCCACCCCCACCCTCCTTGCTGCTTACCATGCTCCTCCTAGAGTGGCTTTTGTATATATGTGTGTATCAGAAAAGCTACTTCCTACTTTTCTCTTTGCTTGCCGCACGTACACCAGCTGTATTGTTTGCCCATGCTGTGTTGGCCTTCCTGAGGACACAGCTGCTGCAGCAGTGTATGTACTGCAGTCTGATCTGGCCCTGTCGGCTTTGTTTTCAACCCTCACTGTGCCACTGGTTTGCTCATTTTGTCTCTTTCCATAGGCTATGTGGTCTGATGGAATAGCTGCTGCTACCTGACATTTCTTTATTTACATATCACGTGTTGTTCTTTTCTATGACCCTTCTAGATCTGGTGTGCACGACTGTTGTTTGTCTGACAATAATCCATACGATTCACCTGCTGTTGGCTGTCTGTTTAGTTGTTGGACAAATGTACCAGTGAATGTTGTCCATGCCTTTCTTGTGCCCGAGCCAGTGTCTATATTCATGCTATTATCCAGCAACAAAGGCCTGTATCATTTGCTTTACTACTTTTGTAAATAAAGGCTAAGTAAAAGGCACGGCCTTTCCCTGAAACCAGGCACAGTGGCTTGCTTCAAACCCACATGCAGGACTCAGGCCCCTGCCCTTTATAGGGCAGCCCTGCCAGAGTTTATACGAGGACTGCTGACTTGTTCTGTATGGCCTTTTCAAGATAGATGTTTAAAAACTTAAAAAACAATGCATGGTTTTCAGAAAGTCAAAGAGGCACTGCCCCCTTTAAACACTAGTCAATTTACTGCGCCTACGAGGTGTGCTCCATGTCTCTGCATGTATGTTCATATGTTACCCATCTTACTGGTGGAAAGTCTGATCTGAACTGTGAGGTATTCTGTGAATTTTCAGCTTTCCATTTTTGTTGGCACTGTCTCAGTTGACTGTGTGCTGATTGTAATACAGTGTAACGTAATGTAAGATGGATTTGTAGAGTGCTCCTTGTTAACCATGAGGGTATCCAGGCACTGAGTAGGTGAGTGTAGGGGTGTGCTGGCACTGGGGTTGAGTACAGACAGTCTTGATGTGTTGGGGGAGGTCGTTGTGGAATGAGACTGCTTGGTAGGAGAATGATCAACGTCCTGTTCCGCCTCCATGGATGTGGGGTGGGTGTGCGAGTGATACTGAGCAACATTGATGGAAGTGAAGCCGGAAACTAAGGTATGCAGGTCCCATGTTGCACAGTGACATGAATAAGTGTGTGAGAAGTTTGAACTTGCAGCACTTCTAAATGGGGAGCAAGCAGAGCTCTCTGAGGAGTGGTGTGGTGTGGGTTGGGTGCAGGAGGTTGGGGACGAGTCTCGTGGCAGCATTTTGGTGGTTTGAAGTATATGAAGATGGGTTGGGATGCCAGTGTAGAGTGCGTTCCCGTAGTCCAATCTGCTTGTGATTAGGGTCAGTGTGATGGTACATATGCTGTCCAATGGGGGCCACTTGAAGATTTTATGTACCATGCAGAGGGTGCATGGAGGTGATGGCGTTGACCTGAACTTCATGGTGAGGTTGGTGTCCAGGAAGAGGCCTAGGTTACTAGCTTGATCAGTTGGGGCAGGTGTAGGTCCAAGACTTGTGGGCTACCAGGTGGAGCTGACTGTTTACATCTACTATTCTGCTGCTTGTGAGAAGTGTATGTGTGAGTTGTTTTTCTTCAACTCTCTGCTCCTGCCTATGTCACGTGTACAATGGTGTCACTCTGCCTGCTTTCCTGGCATTGCTTCTTGCTGTTGCTAATATAAATTCTAGAAAAAAATCTGAATATGATATGTTACGCTTCCTGTGGTCCAACATACACTACTGTGCCTTATCAACTAGCCCCTGAGACAGCATTAGCTGTTGCTCTTCCAGTTGATAACACTAGCCCTCTCCCACCCAGCTTTCCCTGCTGTTACTGGAAGTAATTATGTAGATATTTTGTCTGTTGTTACCTTGTTCTCGCATTGATCAGAGTCTTCCTGATCGTTGCCTTGGAATATAGTTAATTTCAACATTAATCATGAATTCTGTTGAATATTATGTTCAGTGATGTCTCACTTCGAGTTTGAACACTAGTCACTGCGTGTCCCACTGAAGGCCCAAGCAGTGTTTGTTAAGCCAGTAAGTAATGGCATTTGCTATTTACTTGGCGCTCTGTACGGTCTTCGCTCTGGCGTGTGTCATTTTATAACTTGTCACTGCATACCGTCTGCTTCGTTATCACACACTGTAGTCCCATATTCACAAATGTCACTTATCCCACCTATTGTGCATTGGATGCCTTTCATTATTGTAGAGATCAATGCGTGATTTCTGTCTGAATATAAGAATGTACTCATAATGATAAAAGTGCTGAGGCCTGTCTGATGCCCATAGTTATCTCTGGTATTAACCTTACATTTCTGTTCAGTTATTATGCAGTAACTGCACTGTCACTATGCATGCATTGCCTGCATTTATGGATCACATTATTAATATTAGAATTGTATCTGGTCTTCATGCATGGTGCTCTTCTTCCTCATGGAAACAAGGCTGTCAAATGCATTGTTCTCTCTACGCTGAGGCCACCCATGCCTCCTTGTGTGCCACCATGACCTGTTTATATTCTGAATTTAGTGCTAGATTACTGTCTGATTGGTACTGTTATTTGGCATTTATGTACATCTCAGACGGGCTCTTCTCACCCCAGCAGACAGTGGTCTCACCATGCATGCTTTACATGCCTACTGGCATTGAGGATATGAGTGCAGACTATTTGCTTATCATGCAACATGCTCTCCTAGCACATATAAGCACTGATGCACCAAACCGCCTTGTGTCTGCTTCACCTGTATTTATTCTGAATATCTATTTTGCATTTCACTCTGATTATCAGCCATGGAGCTCTCCTAGCTCCTGTACGCACTTATGTCACCATGCATGCATTACCAGCTGTTAATGCTGATGTGAGTGTATGCTTTCTGTCTGACTTCCTTGAGGCATGCTCTCCTCGTTCCTGTGAGTGCTCTGCCACTCATGCCCCCTCCTGCATTTCTTCCAAATATTAATGAATATATTTATGGCAGTTCGATTGTAAGGTGTTCCCCCTTGCACCTAGAGTGGTCGCCATGCATGCATGACCTGTATTTATCTTTGACACTGTGCTACTCTTACAAATCACTAATGTAAGAAAGTCAGCATGCTCCCCTCGCTTTAGGAGTGCTGATATCTCCGTAACTGCATCTGAATATTAATATTAGAATTCTGCATGCTCGCATCCGTCCATAAACAATGAAGTCACTGTACCAGTACCACGAGCACTTACGATGAACATTAATGTTAGAACTATATTTATTGCACTCCTCTAGCTCTATAAGCACTGATGTCCGCATGACCTGCAGCTATTCTAGATATTATTAGATTCATGTCTGTGTATAGTGTAGTTTGCCCTCAGCACTATAATCCGTCACGCTAACCTGTCTGCATGGCATGCAATCATTATAAAATGTTTATATTTGGTACAATGCAGCGTGTCCCCTTACAAAGTGTGGTATCTGTATGCCTGCACCACCTACATTTATTCTGAATATGATTGGTACTTTTGTTTTGTTCTAATAAAATGTGGCCTCTCTCACTATACAAACATTAATGGCAGTATAGTTGCAATACCTCCATTTATTCTTTTTTTATTTCAAAATATTTTTATTGCATTGTTTTTAACCAAAGAGCAAAATGCAGCATGTGGTCTTATATACTAAAAGGTTACTATACAACTGAATAAAACTGTCAGATGTGTAACAGCATACTGTATGTGACCTGCATTTATTCAGCATGCTAATGGTAGATTGCTGCCTTGTTGTAACACAGCATGCTAAAACTCTCTCAACAAACTGTGATGTTATCGTGCCCGCATCACCCATATGCATTCTGAATATTCACATTAGATTTCTAGTTGGTTCCAAAGCAGCGTCCTTTTCGTGCTGTACAAACATATATGTGGATTTCTGTTTGGTCTTACTTAATACAGGCGATGTTTCTGGGTCGGCACGCCTGCACGTCCTACATTCATGATGAATGCTACCTTACTAATGTTACATTTCTGTGCCAGTCTAGTGTCGTGTGCTCCTCTTGCTGTATGAATACTGACAGAACCGTGTCTGCACGACCTGCATTTGTTCTGTATGTTACTGGTAGAGTTATTTGGCTCTAATGCAGCGTGTTGTGCACGCTCTATAAACACTGATGTCGGTCTGGCTGGAACACCAGCATGTATTCTGAATATTAATGTTAGAATTTTGCAGGGTTCTAACGTAGACTCGCCTCTCGCTCTCCAAACACAAATGTCATGGTGCCTGCACGACCTGCATCTAATTCTGTACGTGAATGGTAGATTGTCGTCACTTCTGATGCAGCTGCCACCCCGTGCTGGCGTGCCTGGGCGACCTACATGTATTCTGCTAATTCATTTTACATTTCTTTTTGGCTCTGATGCAGCGTGCTCCCCTCGCTCTATAAACACTGACGTCACCGCGCCTGCATTACCTGTTGTTATTGCTGGGGCTGTTGCTGCTGCTGCTGCTGGTGCTGCTGTATTTCTTGCTCCTCATCCTCCGCTGTTTCTGGTGCTGGGGGTTGGGGCTCTGCAGGGAAGGGAAGGTCGAGGCATAGCCGTGTTCACATTCTACAAAAAATATTTAAAAAAAAAACAGAAAAACAAAAACAAACCTGAATAAAATAATATTAAAGAAAAATACCTCAAAGAAAAAGACAAAAACACTCAGCAGCAGAAGGGTGGGGGCTCAAGGAGGAGGGGGTGAGGACTGCTTTACCCCCCACCCACGGGCAGGGAAGATGCTGGGGCAGCCTCCCCTCGCACGCAGTGCACAGTGCTCAGGTCTCGTCACATTTCGACAGTTACACTGAACCCGTTTGAATTCGAAAAAACGAGAAGACGGTGGACGTGTTACGGATCCCGCACCACCCTGCCAAACGCTGCCCTCGCCTCCCGGACATTTTTCTAAACAATCACTGCATGCGAGGCCTTATTTTTGTTATGATTCTGCCACGTCTGTAAAAAGCCCAACGCCGCGCGCGCTCTCATCTCCGGGGCCGAAGAGATGATTTCGTTTTTTTTCACATCAACAATTCGGATGACAAAAGAGCCACAAATATGGCTGTAAATGAACCAAACGCCTTTAGTCAGCCCACTGCGTAACCACACACGCGTTTATTATACATCACTATACATGTAAAATACAGCTGGTCAAAAGTGTGATTGTTTTTCTGAAGGAACAGGCTTTTACCTACGGCTCCATCAAAACCAACTATTTCCATATTTCACATACTGTATCAGCGAACAGTTCGTCTTGGTAACCTGTCACTAAATCAGAAAACTTGTGCACGTGAGCTAACCGACAGAAACAAAACACGACTGTCAAAGTAATGGAGAAGGTTTATATCTCCCCACTTCCTCAAAAAGAATATGCACTTGACTCGTTGTCATATTTAAAAATACGAAACATAGTGGCGACAAAATGTAAACATGTATAACAATGACACGTGTAATCGACACAGACACACACAATTTCAATAAAATGCACATGGAACGTGTGTCACTTACCTCGATCCCTCCTCTCCAAATACTCTGCAGCCGCTATCAACCGCTGGATGTTGATCATGTGCACACCATCCATGTTTATATCGTTTTTAAATAATTTACAAAAAATCCTTCAAAAGGTCGACCAAGTTAAAAAAAATAGGCGTACTGGTTCCTTTTCGAGTAAATTTGAAATTAAAAAATGCACCGTTGTTTATCGCCTCCACGGGGGAAATATGGAAACAGCCGATTAAAAAATGAAATAAATAAAGAGATGAGTAAAGGCTGTGGGATCCTTGCAGGGCCCGGTCGGAATCGTGCTCGTATTTCAATGCTGTTGTTCTTATTTTTTTCTAGGTATAAGGAGTCGTTAAAATATGCTTTAACAGAGAGAATATAAGGCCAGTAAAAAAAATAATAAATAATAATAATGGTGGATGGGAAGCCTGTCCGCAAAGCACAGGCTGGCTACTGCCGTGCTGCTGTCAGCCTCTCTCTGCTGCACAGTTTTGTTTACCTCTGGATGCTGCTGAGCCTGGAGGGAGAGGAGGAGCATGGCAGCAGCTGACAGCACTCTGCAACGGTTCCTGGGTAATGTAGTTAAGAAGCCAGCGAACCAAAGGACAGTGGAAAACGGCGGAGAAGCGTAGTGTCACGGGAAATGTAGTTTAGTTTGGAAGCAGAAGTCCCTGAGGCAAATAAGGACGCGTATGGAATACGTAGTTCCGAAGTGCGCGTCGGGGGCGGAGCATAAACGGGCATTGTGGGTAATGTAGTTTTTTTTTTAAACACGACATGGCGGAACTGTTAGGACGTTTGGCGTGAAAGCTGTGCTGTAAGTGTCAACGTGGTAGTCGACAGCGAGGATGCGCTGCACAGCGGAACGCAGAATTTAAGGTATTCCGAGGCTTCAAAGATGGGAATGGTGCGCGAGCAACCGACGAAAAGGCATCTTGTGGAGTTGTTGATTACTAGAGGGCTCGTCCATTAATTAGCAAGTAATATTGCTTCATGGGAAGTGTAGTTTTTAAGCTGTGTATGATGGACCCACAGGCACTGTTGGCTATATTAGTGAACTTAATAGACCTACACTGCTTCTAATGCGAATCCTCACACACTACACCTCATATACTAATCAAGATGAGTGTTGAGTGTGATATTTTAAGTCCCTCTTATTGATTCAGGTATTATTTTATGTCTTGGAGGAGCACAGACGCCCACGAGACCAAAGCGCTCTGTAACCCGCTCGCCCAGTATGGAAATCAGTTTTCTGTTGAAAACTCGTTGTTTGAACCCCTACATTTACATTCCCGTGACTACTGTAAGCATTTGTAGGAGAGAACCCACATCAGCACACAATGCAATGGCCACTGTTTGCTACTGTGAACTTTTAACATGCAAGACAGTGCTGGTGTCAGGCGTTTAGCATAATCCGCTCTATGGAAGCAAACCAAGACTACAACTTCCACGATGCGTTGGGTTTTCACAAAAAAGCCCAGTAATGGTGTTCGTAATAACATGGAATGAGGTAGTCGTTCTTACGAATATGGTTGTTCGCCATGTTGCCACTAGGGTTCTCCGTTTTAATGTATTCTTAATGTTTTTCCCTTGAATAGCCATGTATATGGACGCAGTTAGGTGGTAAGGGACGCACGAATATAAGTTTACTAACATGACCAGGCTTGTATTTTTGGGGGAGGGGCATTAAAACCAATCAGGAAAATCCGCTGTCGGGGACAGATATCTTCTGTCAGACACCCAACAAACTGAAATACTATCCCAAGCGAGTGTTATTGGCTAACGAGGGCTTGTTTTTGTTATTTTTGTATAGTAGTTCTTTACATATGAACCTTCTGGAGGACAGGGCAGGGGCTGCGCCTGTCACAGAAAAAAGAAATGGTGGGCTGCAGGCCTCCTGCAGATATTATGCATATGGAAAACCAAAATGACACAAGTCATAAATATCTACTGCACTTCAGGACAGGTTCTTAAAGGCTTTTGGGGAAGTAGAAATTATCAAAAGCTCGTTTTTTAACGGAAATGGCTAGCAACACTGGACTGACAGCAGACAAGTGTGCGCGTGTACACATTGATAGACGTTCGCTAAAATTTGTCCTTGGCATCAACATAACGATGGTTGAAAATTATTTCTTTCTGTTCTGAAAAAGGGAACCAAACTTGTATCAAAGTGTTTATTACGTTGCATCTTCCGTTTTTTGCTACACAGGCAGCAAATTCTCAGTTACAATTGGATCATGAACTATTATAGAAATTACTGGTGATACCATCTAACTTGACCCCACTCCTCAACCCCTGGATCTGGGCCTGAGTTGTTGCATTCTAATTACACTGATAACTAAATTACAACCGGCAGTTTGGGTTAAATGCAGAATTGCAGAATGGCCTCATCAGGGCGTGTGATGCCTGCTGCCGCCATTGTGATCCACTGAATGCCAAAGCAGAGATTTGGACGCTCAGTAATTTAAGGATTGTAAATGTTTATGGTAGTTTCAAAGTGTCTAGTACCATATTTTACTGTACGAGTAAGAGCTCTTATTTTTGGCAGATATGCGACTTAGGTTTAGGAAGACTACAATTTTACCCACATCACACAATATGGTCAAGTTGGGAAACCAGACTTGAAACTCTGGTGTTCTGGATTTGCAATCAGTATTTAAGATAGATGGGACAAATAATGTAGAGCAAAGTACGAGAAAGCAATTGAAATACTGAGTAAGATGATGTGTTAAGAATAGACTTGAGAAATAGTATGGGCCAGGAGGTCCTTAACCTTCATCACATATGAATGCATAACTCCCTCTTATCTTATTATTTATGCCTTCTCATGTAGCGCAGCCAACCCTGAGGTATCAGTGCCCTGGTCCGAAGTAAAACCAATTTAACAACTGCAAACCAATAATTTAGTCAATCAATCAGGATTTATAAAGTGCGGCTAATCACTGGCTAGGGTATCCAGGTGCTTGCAGGTCCCACAGGCTTATTGGAACAGCCAGGTCTTGAGAGCCATTTGTAATTCCAGAAGTGAGGTGATGGTCCGGAGGTGACTGGGATCCAGTGTTTTGCTGCGATGTGAGTGAAGGAGAATCCTCCACTTTTGCTTCGGCAGATGTGGGGAGTATGGGCAAGTGAAAGGGAAGCATAACGTAGTCTTCTCGCCGGTTGGGGGAAGTTCAGGCTGTGGTTTATGTATGAGGGTCCTTGGTTGTGTAAAGCCTTGTGTGCGTGGGTCAGCAGCTTGAATTGGCATCTCTTCTGTATGGGGAGCCAGTGGAGTTTCCTGAGGTCGGGTGTAATTTTGATTCATTCGGGCAGGCTGAGGATGAATCTGGCTGTGGCGTTCTGTATGGTCTGAAGTCTCTGTAGGAGGTGTGCAGCGATTCCTACATAGAGGGCTTTGCTTTTAGTCCAGTCCGCTGGTGATGAGGGCCTGTGTCACGATGCATCTCTTTTGTCGGGGTAGCCACTTGAAGATGTTGCCTAGCATGCACGAATTGAGGAAGCAGGCGGAGGAGATGGTGTTGATCTTTGATTTCATGATAAGCTTGTTGTCAATGCTGGTTCTGATGTTTTTGGCATGTCGGAGGGAGTGGGTGTGGGTCCTAGGTCTAATGGCCACCAGGAGTCATTCCATGTGTTGCTGCTATTGCCAAAGATCAGTACTTCCGTCTTGTCTGTGTTTAGCTACAGGCAGTTGTTCTTCATCCAAAGAACCTTGGTCCAATTGAACCACATTAGTTAAGTTGGCTCCAGAATGTTCTAGGTTGCACCAAGAAGCTGAGTAAACGGGTAAGGCGAGTAGATGGAAATGAGGAGGAGAGGAGCTGAAGATGGATCGAGGAGAGGTCATGGAAAAGTGTAAGGCATAAATAAAGGAGGGGGCGATTCGAAGTATTGGAGACTGAAGAACAACAGAAAGAGAGAAAAATGTGAAAGCATAGGCAACTCAGGGGGAAAGTGTTGTGGACAGTCTTTCCCGTTTAAACAAATGATGAGTGATTTAGGTGGCTTTTCAAGGGGAAAGTTTTTTAAAACATTTTTTTTACATGAAAAATGAGTATCGTTATTACTATTTATCGGAGATTACAGACACTTTACATACGCTTTGATGATGTAACGTTGCTCATTTAGTAACCACATACAGGGAGGTCACCAAGTCCAAGCCAGATGTCCCGTAACTAGTAAAAAAATACTTGCTGTTGTGGCTTTGTGCATTAATACATAGGCTGGTCCGATACTCCATGTGAGCAAATACAACTATTTCTACTTAGTCAGCAAACCTCCCACGCATACGCTCAGGTGGCTTACATTCACACGTTGTACATAGTACTACGGGCACACCTTAAAAACTGAATTGGGCACCGAAGATTAAGCAAAAGCCAAAACAAAAGGTAACCACACGCACAAATGTATGAACACGCTGGGCGGACTTGAGTCACCTC
Source organism: Pleurodeles waltl (assembly GCF_031143425.1). Taxonomy (NCBI): domain Eukaryota; kingdom Metazoa; phylum Chordata; class Amphibia; order Caudata; family Salamandridae; genus Pleurodeles; species Pleurodeles waltl. Next base: position 786,627,446 of record NC_090445.1, read on the forward strand.
TCCTCTCTCTGAGGTCAGACAAATGACTGAAGCAACTAATCCTACAAAACAGTGAATCCCAACCTTTTTATCGCCGCGGACCGGTAAATGTTTGATAATTTTTCCGTGGCCAGCTTGTTTTGATTTAATAATTTTAATTTAATTGTATTTAAACATGCCTTCAAGATTTGAAGACCTCGGGCGGCCTGGTGCTGATTGATCCGCGGACCGGCACCTGTCCGCGGCCCGGGGGTTGGGGAACACTGCTACAAAACTACAACATATCAACGTTTTGAGCAATGGCTGCAAGACAGCACAAACGAGACAGAAGTCATGAAGAGGGCAGCCCCACTTAAAGTCTGTGCTGTTCAAATCTCTGCTGAATGGATATCACATATCCTGTTACAAGTGAGAGCAACTCAATTTGCAACGATATCTCCACCTTACTTCAAGCAGGGATAAAACCAGGGCTTTCTGTATCAAAAATACAACATCATAATACAGACTGTGCCCACCCAGGGCAGCTAATACTTGGCCGTCCTCTTGGTCCCTTTGCCAGATGACTTGTCAAATTCAAATAAAACATGAAGTAAAAAGTGCATCATCATTTTTCACACCTGCCTCAATTTTGCTACAAACAGAGCTCCCATATATGTTAAATGTTGGAATAGTAGTCAGCTCTGTTAAGGGTGACACCATGCACTCCCTTGATCTCTGTCAATCCTTCATGCATGGTTTAACACTGGGCATTGAGGAATTATCTTAAGTCGTAGAAATGGTGGCAGTGAGTACTGCAAAGATTGCAACATGTGATGTACTGTTGCTTAAAATTGTTTAATATGCCATATTTTGTTTTAAAAGTGGGTGGATACAGAACATAATGGGACAAGTGGAGCCCCATCCAGCACGTTTTCTGTCTGAGGTGGTGGAAAAAAATATACTCTGAGGTCCCACAAATTGGGGTCGAAGGCATGGCATCAGAAAGAGAAGAGAGCCAGATTAATAAGGAGATGGATGTCACAGTCAACATATACATTTATTTTCATCAGTACATTTAGTGAAGAAAAAAGGACAGGTATGTTTACCCATTTCCACATCAGTAACATTCTAGAACGTTTCTTTGATGCCCATTCAGGTTTGAGACATTTTGCGATATAATTCGAGGGCTGGGCCCTTTTAAAAACAACTCTCCCACAAAGAAATTGGTAACACTGACAATCATGATGGTAAATCTGTTCTGGCTTACTTGTCACAACTAAGCTGTTTAAAAAATAAATAAATACATATGGGGGTTAAAGAACCCGAAGCAAACATCTTTTTGTACCCAGCAAGAGCTGTGAAATAATGCAGAGATCTGGAGACAGCCTAGTCAAAGCTTTGACATTTCATAATATAGCATAGATGGTTAGTTTCTTTCTAAAACCACAGCGTGTAGCAGGCATGTCAGATATTTGTTTCATGCCGACCGCCGACTGGGTTATTGCTTCTGTTGCAGAAGTCCTGGTGTGACGTAGATCTTAAGTTTCAATCTCTGTAATATAGCTTAGTGAGTTATGGACTGCCATTAAGGAGCTGCATGCAAACTGAAAAGCATACATTTAAAACCTTACTATTTTTTTAATCAATCATTCGTTATTCTGAGGTTTCTGTAAAGGTTCCTTTGGATAGTAAAAAAGACTTTGGGCTGTATAAAGGGTTAATAGTGTAATTTCTCATGTAGACGGATGTATCTGACATTCATAAAATGAATGCATATCTCCTCTTACACATGACATATAGAAATTTAAAAACACGTCAAGTCCAGCCTCTTGAGCACTTATGAAGTCATGAGCTGATTGTCTTTGTTCCCTGGCATCAAGGTGCTCAGCTCCTGCTAGCTCCCAATAAGGGGAAGACTTTAACAAAAGGAGTGCTGATGACCCTTTAAGTGACGGATTTGTGTTGGGTCCAGCTGGCACTGAAATTAAGAGGCCTCCCTCACCCCCTGGAGGCTTATATGCTGAATGCAAAGCACACAAAGTGCCAATGCTACTGAATGTGTCCTAGAATCACTGCCAGGACAAAGGCAACAAATTTCACTGAGGCCAGCCCTGATCATGGATCTCGCTCAATAATAACCTCCAGGTACAGGATTTGGAAGGATCCCCCTAATTTCCAACATTGGGCTCACTACTGACACATCCGCACATGTCAGGTGTCACCGTGGGCAGCCTGGGGAGAGTACAAGCAAGGTATCACTGCCTCTTCTCTCTCTCAGCCATTTAGTGACGGCACCTGTGGGCAACTATGAATGTGTGTCAAGGGTTGCAAATTGAAGGAATCTCTGTACAGACAACATGGCACAAAATAATGTGAAAAATTAACAGCGAAAAGCCAGAATCTGCTGGAAATTAAAATATGACTAAAAAAATCTTGTACATATCAAAAAGAGTCCACTGTTCCTACATATTAAATGTGCAGACACAGGTTCAGCACCGACAGTTAAAATGCTAGAAAAAGCAGGCCCTCACACATCCGTGGGATATCATGCTTCATCATAGGGCCTGCTCCACGTCAGACTGGCGCTGCAGTGTCTGACGGGCCACCAGAGGGGGCACTCTGCCGGAGATCGTTAACAACAGTGTATGTCAAAAGTGAGGGTTAGGACTATATCTAGACTTACCCAAAAGAAAAAAGCAGAAGAAACCAAAACAGAATAAAATTGGCTCAAGGACCTCCTAATACTGATTTTAATTGAGGTGGAAGGCCTTGGTCAAGATTAAAAACGTACACATAAGGAGTGGGTGCGGAGTAATGTTCCCCCACTCACAAAGTGGAAGCGTTGTTGAGAATACTCTTCTCAACAGCTAGTAACTCAGGTCAACATGTTTCGCGCCTTTCATGCCTCTACGGATCGTATGGTGCTTCTTCAGGACCAAAGAATAGCAACAATTCTTCTGCTATACTACCTCTTAGAATTATCAAGGAGTAGGTTTTACTTACATAAACACTACATCGTAAGTAACCTGGAAGAACCCTCCCTTCCGGGACAGCGCGCACAGAGTAGGTCTCCTCGTCCAAAATTGTGATTCCCAAGGTCCGCTAGATCCCAAGGAACTCTCAAGGAGTTTAGAACACTAATAGCGTTAACTCGAGCAAATGCGAGGACCATTGCGTTGCAAATGCTTGTTTTTACTTTGTGAAACATTTGCGTGCATTTCATGGTGCTCATGGCCAGATGCAGGAAAATGAAGAAAGGAATGTGGAACCAAGCAGACATTAAGGTAGAATAAAGAATAAGCATGTTTTCACATGTTTCTTTAAAAAGGCATAGTGCGCAGCTGTGGCGCAAGAAAGTTCCTTAATTCCAGGACAAGAAACAGAGATGGCTCTTGCACCTTTGCCTTATTTTTTTTTAATTGGAGAGCCTCCAAAAAAAAAAAAAAAACACTCATTCCGATATCAGAGAAAGTGAATGACAACAGGATAAAAGTTTGGCCTTGATAACAAAATATGCAGATCTATAAATGGATTTGTGGATTGTACAATGAACATTAAATTTTACCTTGACCGACACTGTCGGTCAGTGAAGAAAACCTCCGACAAGGGTGAGGCATTATTCAAATTTCTGATTACCATTACCAGACTCATAGCAATCAGGACTACCTGCCGGTAGGACAACAAAAGTTTGGGGAGCACCAAGTACAGGCCATTTCTATTGGCTTGTTTAGACTCCAACTGCCAAAACCACAACGTTTTAGCTATAGAGTTCCAGGCAAATCAGCTTGTACACAGAAGTTTAAGGTGGCAGGAGCAGGCACAGGCAGTATGTGAAGAAGGTGGGTCCAAAGAGAGACTGTGGCCGAACTGAAGTCCTAAGCAGCACGCTGTAGGCCCCTTTTGTCTGCCAAACACCAGTTTCCAGTGGTAAAAAAAAAAGTCAGTCATAACTCCTGTGGTCCTCGCTGTGTTACTAGTTTTATTTGCATATAGCGTGTAGCCCCTCTTGAACTTGGGGACATTAATCATGCATTGTTTAAGTGCATCCAGTTGTATACACAACTTCAGGAGGATATGGGCGTTGCTGGCTTACGTGTAGGAACAAACCACACAGGACCACGTGCAAAGGGCCAAGGTTCAATGAACACATTGAACAGACTACGAGATAATAAATACCTGGTACAAGCTACAATTCATCAGTTTTGGGGGTGAGGAGAATGGACGAATGGAAATTGTTTACTTCGGTTTGTCAGAAAGTTTGAAATTAGTTAAGGGCTGTGTTAGCCAGCCAGATGTGAAGTAGACAGTCATGCAAGGTAGAGTTCTCAGTTGTCACAATCAGCATGTGTATTAGGGACACCACCTAGCTCCTCCACCAAACATGGATCAATATTCATAGAGAGCATAACAGACCCTGTGCCTCTACGAAGGCGAATGCCGCACCTGCACTTCATTCAAAATACTATTGTTTGGAGAAAAAAAATCCAAAACGAGTTTGGCACCACTGACCCCTAACAACGCAGAGGCAGCGGATAGAAGCAATATTGGCCAAAGACTGAAGAGCACAAAGTATATTTATGTTAGAGGGGCGAGACTACAAACTGCTTTAGTAGTGAGAGAGTGGCAAAAGGGATTGGACAGCACCAATTATCTGTTAAATAACATGAACCAGGCATAGATCAAGTGGTGACTAAATAACATGAACCAGGCATAGATCAAGTGGTGACTGAGGGCCTAATTACGCGGTATTGGTTGGACCACTGCACTCTTATTATTCATATCATATTGTTCTCTACACTCCTGCAGTCAAATTTGCACAAAACAGTGCCAGACATGTTTTTCTTGCTTGTTTTCCTGAAGGAGTACAGCCTCTTTGGCTGTTCATTGCTCTTTCTTTTCTTGCAGACCTTCGACTTTCAGGCGTCACGACCAGGGATCTAGGTCATGTGATCTGCGGAATTGGGGAAATGCATATGGTTGAAGGGTGATTGCACTGGCAAGCCTGCATATGTTCAACAGGAACGGAAAATAAACTATTGTGTTTCTCTTGAAGAATGACTCGAGTGACTCATTACTAGGCCAACGAAGGCTCAATTTTCTGTAAATAAAGCATGGAAACACCCGTCGCCATTTTTAAGGTGGTGTTTTTCTTGTGACACTGATGTGACTTCGCCACTGGCGAACAGCCTTCTCTGCGCCTGCAATAGAATGTGGATGTTTCTGAAAAGCACACAAGGTCCACCATAAAAATGTTAGTGGAACAATAGAAGATATGGAGCTTTTTTAGCTGTAGGTTTCCCTCTGCCACTGGATGGCAAAAAACGAATTTGTGTCGAAGGGTTGTGTGACCAGGCCTCATAAATTAAAGAAAATATTTTGGTAAGATTTCGCCCTTAGCCCTTTGCTGGTCAAAGGTATTCTCTATGTTGTGTTTCATGCTCTTTTAAATGTGAAGTCCTCCAGCAGACCATTGCCAGTTGGGTTTGGAGACGCAAAGGGGCATTACGGGCACTACAGTCTGACCGTTCGTATCCAATTGAGCATGGTTTTACACAATTCTTTTAACAAATCTTTTTCGAGATTGCTGAAGGACGCTGAGTTTGCAGCACTTGGCTGAGGGGCACTAAGACATTGCGGCTTCACCCACAAAATTGGCTGATAAAGGCTCTGAGACTACACTGGTTTAATTATAAATGTATACATTTAGTATAAAATATTGTGTATAATTTGAGCTTTCGTACATTAAAATCTCATTTTGTTAAGTATTATACCATTGGCACCAGGAAGCCTCTTTCGTTGTCAGTGCCTAAGGTGTTTCAGATTCTCTATCATGGCTGACGCTTTCTCCACACCATGCTCATTCCCCAGACCCCTTAAGCTATTTACGCCTTTCTTCCTACACTTGCACCATTATATACCCTGCTGCTGTCGCCGTAAGTACATCAGTTGTACACAGCTCTCAATTCAGCCTGTCTCTATCACTGGGATCAAACCTACCATGGAAAGTGTGGCTCACTTATTATTCTTCACAATTTTATAGGACTACACCATCTCTCCCAGGGATCTGCCTTTTAACCCGCACAAACATCCTTATCTCAACACAAGAGTGGAGACTGACTTCGTAGAGCACTTGTTCTGAAATCTATACGGATTTTCATGATATAATATGGATCACTGGGATAAACATATAGGGGTTTCCATTATGTTCATTGTTACATGTCTATTTCCACGTATGTCCATGCTTTGTCATGCTTAGTCTATTTCCACGGATTCTCGTGAGATGTGAAGTGTGGTGTTTTGGAACCTTTTATACAAATGTTATCCAAGCAATTATGTGGTATGTCATTCATCCATAGCATTTCCAGTTCCAATTGCTGCAGAAAAATCAGAACACAATTACCGAAAAAAGGTGCCCGAAGAGTGTCTGCTCATTGCTTGTTGGTCATTCTGTAATCGCCCAATTGGTGTGGCACTATGTTCACATGCATTGTTTTCTGTGAAACACGATGTTTGTTTTTGCTTTCTTCTCAGATTACTTGGCAGTGCTGGTAAAAGCCTACACTACTACTCCCAGAAGTGTGACCAGGTAGGCTATAACAATAGAGACGTTCTTGATCCAGGCTTACATCAGCCAGCGTCTGTGGGACACGCCTTACTTTTTACCACCATAGTACTTGTGGATCTCTCCAGGGTGACAGTGACTCACCAGCAAGTGAAACCCAGCCTGGCACAAAAGCAGACGTTCTAAATATTGGAGGAACGCCACATGTAAGTAGTAAACCACAGATTTGCACATTCCCTTCTAAAATGGACGTAACGCAAATCTTTAAAAAAAAAAAAAAAAACACTGAAAAAACGGTATCAGTCCAGGAACCAGTCAAAATACATACAGATCGCACAATTTACCTTTACCTCCAGACTTCAAGGCAGCAGGGCAATTGCCATACCTTTCAGGAAGATTACTAAAATAGAATGGATAGCCCACTTAGTTGGGCGTAAGTCTCCTCATTTCTGCTAAGTGACTTGCGCCTTAAATCACGTTATCATTACTATCCAAGTGCTTATCTCCACACATGATTGGGTGTGTGTTAGAAAAAAACCTCACACTCTAATTTTTGGATTGCAAGACTGCCGTTTACACTCTTATTAAGTGGGAAATCTTTTGTGCGAAAAACTTTAGCGAGTTAAGTGTGGGTGCTTTCTGCCATCTCCTAGTAGGACAATGGAACATCAGGATTTTCTGCCTTGCTGTTTGGGTGATTTCTTGACTATGGTCTGATATCTATGGATCACTTTTGGAAGCCGACTAGAATCAGGTAGGTCAGGCCACCACTGAATCACTCATTTCAAAGGATCCAAAATTTGAGGCTGAAACTCTGCAGTTTTGGTTCACTAAACTAGCTTTGTATGGGAACACCAACGTCAGTGCTTCAGAATGTACTCATAAAGTGGTCTTTTTGTTAGACTTTTTTTTTATAAATCTTTTTATTGACATTTTAATAAAAAAAAGTACAATACGTAACTGTGCACTGTCAATCTCTTCAATATCACTGTATCAGCACCTGACATCCCTATCTTCTCCCCAGTCCCTTCACAGTTGACATTAATTGTTGAAACAGCACTACCAGGTAGTGTCCTCTCGAGACTGATGGTGGCGAGGTCGCTACAGATTTGCCCCTATAGCCATCCCAGTGTCTCCAGATTTTCACCTGTTTCTGGGTGCATCCACGGTCTTCATATACCACCCTGTTGGCCAGCATGCACCAGTCTATATTGCGTTTCCAGGCCCCAAGCTGCGGCAACTACTCTACTCCCCACACACTAGCAACGGCTACCGCCAATCCCATGGTTATCCAAGAGCGCTCCATATGGTTTAGAGCTGTTTCACCCCAGATAGTCTGTAGGCACCATTTTGCGGAGGCAGTTACAGAACCACTGTTCACCTCGCCCATACATGTGACCAGTGCTGCCCAAAATCTCTCTCTGGGCATTCCCATATAGTGTGAGAAAATGTACCAATTTGGCCACACCCTCGCAGATCTCCCAGATTTTTTTTGCACAAAGTACTCATTTTTAATCCTTCGAATTATGCATTTGCACTCATATTTAATTCAACAACAGCTTCAATGGTGGCATATCATGATCTATTTGAAAGTTATTTTCACTAAGTCATTTAATCGTAGCTTCTTCCAACTCACCTACTCATTCACACTAATTGCACTAGGAATGAGCTAACAAGTATTATAGCAAATTGTGGCGAGGACCATTTTTTTCTCAGTCATTTACATTTCCTCTCAGTTCAACTATTTGCACTTTTTTTTTTTTCCGGGTCCATGTTGAGTTTCTTTATAAATCTCTCGATGGTACAGGTGAGGTCATAGTTATGTTTAGAAGAATTCTGTCTTGCTTAGTCCCAAATAAATGTGCCCTTCCGACAGAAATCTTTAATGAGCAACATCTGGCTCCCGCACCAGCTCATACCTGCATGCCACCTGCCACGGAAGGTTTAACCGGTAGGCAAATCTCACGTTGAGGCAAAACATATTTACATAATTCTAAAACGATCCCGGTGAAAAGTGTTAAAACGTCACCACTGACATTTGAATATGCACGACACATTTGTCTTCCTGTAGTCTTTTATGGTGAAGGCGAAGTCTTCACACATCTGGCAAATCACTCGATACGTGGAGGGCCTAACTACTGCACAATGCTGCACAAAACAATTTGACTAGTGGGTAGAATTTGTTCTGATCCTATTTAGTTATGCGAGTTTGTTCATGGAGAGGGAGCAGATTCTCACTCTGCTATGCCACCATATGGCATACACTTACTAACTTTTGCTGCTTCCAGTCCGACTACCTCCTTTTTAGGTCTCTCCTATAAGAGAGCGCAAGCTGTCGAGTTGAAAAAGACATGTGTGGGCTCACGAAGAACTTCCAGTGGGCCTTTAGCTTACCCATTGCTGACCATTGGTGGCTTTATTGTCGCTCTAATTTACTTGCTTCTTATTTGATGGCTTTCTTTGTCAATCTTATGTTTGACTATCCCCTGGACCATATCCTCTTTACCATTCTTTTGCTTTGCTGACTAGTATTCTTCCACTGCTCAATTTAAGGGAACTACATTTTTCTTTTTGTTTGAGCATTCCAATAGACTGCTTTTGTGTTTATTGGCTCCTTTCATCATGCCCTTTTCCCCCTGTTGAATTCCATTCCCCCATTGCTGTCTTCTGCTGTTACCAAATCCATCTACCCCTGCATTTGTCCATCTGTGTGCTTCTCCGCCCACCCACCTCCCTCAAACGCTGCGTCTCCCTCCTCTCCAGCTTCATTTTTTTACTTAACCTTCCCCTGCCTGCTTATCCAACCAGTTACTGTTGCCCCCCTTCATATAAATATATATGTATATTTATAGAGGACTAGTCAGCAAATTGCTGCGAGCCCTCCACAAATGTGATTTTGCACAATGTTTTTTTTCCTCTGTGGACAATCTAAAAGAAAAGGGTACCCCCCCCAACAGCAGCTGCACCTTTGTGCCCTTTTTCCTGGTGCTGAAGATAGCATCAGCATAAAGCACTGTGCTTTTACCTGTGCCTGTGTGTGGAGAGCACTGTGCTCTTCAGCTACGCCAAAACTCTTTGGCAAAGGCAGTAGCTCCTAATGGTGAGACCTATTTCCACTGTTGTAGAGAAGTTTTTACCATGGGATTATCCCTGCTGCAGCTCGTAGCCAACAGGCACTCCTGAATAGTTGGGCCTTAGTGACATGCTACATATTTAGCATATTTTGCTTATCTACGGTAACACTTCAAAAGAAGACACCTTGTTACTAGAAGGAGTATCCGCAACAGTTGCCTTCGAAGATGATCTAGTCCTTTACCTCTTTGTCTTGAGACATCAATTTATCGACCTGAGTGCATGCTATCTCTGCAACCTCTTAGCGCTACCTGGTGTCTCAGTGGCAATGGTGAAGGGTTATTTCTCGAGAGTTTGCTTTATAGGTGGCTGAGTTTTCTACCTTTCCTCCAACCTGGGTCTTCCTATTCCCCTGGCAGTGTTTTATGACTGATAGCCTTGTAGATGTCTCCTTGCTCCTCTGGTCTGTGTCTTCCTAAGGTGACTGTGTATGCTTGTTCTCCTTTATCTGCTGATGTCTTCGTGGATGTTTCCGCATGGGGGCAAGGCTTGCAGTTTTCTACTGACTTGTGTGAGTAGGTAGTCACAGCATGCACACCCATACCATGACATCTTTCTGGAAGTCATGTGGTCCCTTCATCTTGTTACACAGCCTGTTGCGGCACCCTACGCTAGCGGCTTTCTGGGAATTACCCGTACCCTGTCTCCTTCTTTTGGTGTGGAGAACAGGTGGTGAGTGGAGGTAGTGTTGAGATGGAGGGGGCTAGGAAACCCCCCGATCCTGGTAGCAAGTAATGAGCACGTAGCATTCTGAGGAGGTTCTACGGACGATTCGGTCCAGCATGGATGCCGAGTACTATATCACTTACCTAAAAACTAGGCGAAAAATACAAGTCTTCATTAATTACCCTACTACTCCGCAGCTGTTCTTCTCTGCTCAAAGCACAGCCTCGCGGACAATGTAGAGCTAGCTATTACCCAAGGGCGTGACTCCACTGCACTAAAGAGGCTGTCTCTGACATGTCTGCACCAGATGCTTAAAAGTGACATAATCACATGATGACAGCCGAAAAAAAGAATTTAAACACTACCTTTTGGAGTGGCTACGGGAACCTTAAAACCCACTGGCTGAGACTAAAATAAACAGCAGTTTTGTGAGCAGGATACACATAATATACGTAGCGGAAAAAAGACGTTAAGTATTCTGGGACTACGAACATGCTTATTTACCTCCATTGGTTTAACTGGTGCCTCTGAAATCAGAGTAACAACAATTAAAAATAATAAAAATATGTGGCATTCACATCTGTCACTGCCTTCTTTTCCCTTTTTCAAACGGTGAACTTGAAAGTCAATAGGACACTTGTCATAACTCTAACATGCTTTATAGAACTGCAGAGGCTAACTCATATATTCTTTGTATGCTTCACAATAATGGCAGTCCGGAAATAAAATGTTACTAATATATTTTAATAGGCTTCTAGAAACAGGCTACGTGCCCCGGAGAAGAAATACTGAAAGACAAGGTGTGATGTCATCTTCTGCTTCAGTGCCAAAGTTGTGTTTTGGCAGTGAAATCACCTATGGAACGCTCGATTGGCAATATTTCACGACACAAAATATAATCTCATTTTTCTGAGGCTGTAATTCCATTTTCCATGGATATCCCTTAGCCCCTTCTGTTAACCAGCAACATAAAAAAAAAAAAAAAAAAAAACAGCCACCATCAAAGCCAATAGGTCTGATCTGCGCAACCTGCCTTTGGGCTTCGTCATTGTTTGTTGTTTGCTCTTCTATGGTTTGTAAAAGGTTGTGGAACCTGCCTGGCCCTTGTCAATTTAAAAAAAAGCGCAAAAGCAAAAATATGTTTTAGTCTCAAAGCTTTTTTTTTTTTTTTTTTTTACTCAAATAAAATGAGCTTGGCTAGCACCAGGCCTAAAAATGGCTGCTACAGCCATGGTCCTATAACTCACATCAACAATGTATTGTAGCCTCGGACTGCCATATACAGACCACAGTGGTCACTTCCACCAAGCCAGGATCTAATGGAAACTCGAGGAAGAGGCGACTGTTTTACATTTGCTTTAAAGAAACAGGCTTCATGTTTAGGCAGGAATTATGGGGTAGTTTGACGTCAGTCGCTCCCTCATTAGGCTTTCTAGGATCTCTCTTCCTTGTTTATCTCTCGTAAGATGTACGTGCATTTTTAAAACTATTGTTCCAGCAGTTCTCATATGTTTGCAAGTGGTATTTTACTGACTCAGCTGGTATTTCTCAAGGTCTATACAAGAAATAGGAATACCAGCATTTGTTTCCTTTAGAAAAACACACAAAAAAAAAAAACTAATAAGAAGTACTCAAAGGTAGCCCACAGTTATCTAGCCTTTAGCTCTCCCGGCCATCTTAAAAGTACAGACGTGCCTCCAGAGAAGTATCCCAGCACGTGATAAATTAGTGATTGTGGAAAAGCATCCCAAAACGTTAGTAACTATACATACCCAGATTTTGTTCAGCTGTGTATTGCAAAGTGTGGCTGGTGTAACAAAAAAAGGTTGTGCTGCTTGATCTAGTTATTCTCCAGTAGGTAACTTCCACTATCCTGGTGTAAGAGATACTGAAGTCTTTGACAGAATACAGCACATTAATTTTTCCTGTCAAAAGGAGACACCAGTGCTATGGAAGTATCTGTCTACGACAATAAAAGTCTCTAGTTCATTGCTTCCTAGGCAGGAAGTGCTCCTAGTCATTCTTTCTTGCTGACCGTGCTAATGCCTCCCCCAGCCCCAATTTGAAAGGAGGAATTCACCTGCTGTGGTTCAGTTCCCACCACACAATTCACTCTTTATTCCAACCTGTCTATAATGACCGGGTCAACTCAGTCTCGAAGGTACAGCATTATGGAATAACAGGAAGCCCCTGTCTTCAATATAATGTTAAAAAAACACCAATAAGTCCCAAAATGTATGCAAAAGGTTCTTCTTTATTGCTTCTTCAGATTCCACTCCAGCCAAGCCAACACGTATTTCATCTGGGTTATATCTCCCCTTGACTTCCTCAGGGCTTCTTAAGGCTGCTTAAATAAATCTCCAAGTTTTCCTTTTCTCTTCATGCTCAATTCCATCATGAAGTCCATGTATTATTCACCAATTCCGTTTCTCCTTTCTGATTTGTTTTTACCTTAAATATTATTCCTGTTAATTCGGATGCTTTCTCTCGAGGGTATCCTATAGATTATTTGGCAGAGTCTCTTCGGTGGCCGTGAGTCCACACAAAACGAGCCAAATGGTACAGCACTTTCCAGTGTAAGTTGTAGGATACTTCTGGAGGGAGGAGTTCGCTCATGCCTGGCTCAGTAATGAAATTTACTCTTAAGAGTCCACAGAAAGCTTGACGTGGTCCTCAATGTAGTCTTTTAACTCATTTCTGGAACAAGACTGAGATCCCTAACTATTTCACAGGGAACACTGCACAAGTGTATGTCTTGTTTGTCTTGCTGATAGCTTGGCATAGTATACATTTATGCGAGGATCATGAGCATCGTCCATTCAATAACTTTCTCGCTTGGCTCTTTGAAAAGATGCTCGCAATACTGTACTTTAAAGGTTGCATCAGGTGTTTGTTGCCCTGCAGAAGTATCTGAAGAAAACTGGATGCCCACACTCACTCAGAATCGGAAAAAAAAGAATGGTGTTTATTGTTTATTTATTGAAAGTATGTACAAAGAGCCTTCATGCAGAGATTTTCTACATATAGATGAGACAACACCTTCTCGCACCACTGTCTCAACATAGTCATGTACAATAGAGAGCAACCCAACTTTAAAAAAACAGCTGTGTTCCCATAAACTGGTCAGATCACATACAAGACATACATTATACTCTATTATGCTCAAGTAGCATACAGCTATCAAACAACTTCAGAACAATGCTGTCTGAAAACATGGGCACCGTTAATCTCCACAGATTATTTGATTCCTTAGTTGGCACACTGATGTCATTGCCTTGATAGAACACAACATGCTCCTGCCTCCAGAAGATCAACAAGTAGACCAAGAACAAATTCTGAAACAATGATCCACTACACCGGTTCTATCAGAGTATCTGCAAGGTGGAAACTGTCTGGTAAATAAAACATTATTCTGCATTCCATTGCCATCAGACACATGGGTGCCATGCCTACAGAAAGGAGCAGATGACGGTTGGTTTCAATCAATTAATTGATCTTTCCTACACTTAACTTCTGACCATCCATAATTTTACTGGCAGAATTTGAAAACGCCATGCGAATAAAGTGGTGAGAAGCATATTCAAGGCAGCAGTAGACATAAATGAGGACTTTAGCGACTGCTGTTAACCACCAATCCCTGACAGCTGTTGAGGAAAAAAAGTGGTAGCAGCATGACTGCCAGGGATCACTTTCACTTTAAGAAGGGATCCTGTTTTTTCAGCCTCGCCACAACCACAGGCACTATTGTGAGTGGAAGAATATGTAGACATGCTGCTACATCCCCGTGGGTAAGAGAGCCATGCCTCCTAAAACTTGTTTGTAATCTGTAGCGCACTAAAACTATAACCAAGTGGAAACCTGATTTGCGCATTCCAAACTGTCTTTGAACCTATGCAACGTGCATCCTTATACTGTGCCTGCTTAAGGCTGGTATACAACTCTTTCAGACATCTAGCCCTACATTTTAATATATATTTTTTAAATATACATTCTGCAGCCTCTTTTAAGCAAGCTTGTTACTCTGCAATTCAATTATTTGTAACCGATTTTAGTCGAAGACGTTTAGTCGTACTATAAGTATATACAAAGCCATAAATGTTCCCAGGGAATAGTGTGTTTCTAAAGATGGTGCGCGGCAAGTGCACAAGCTTGTAGAATGTTTTATCTTTACACCATCAAAGCCTACGTCGCTTTAGGCAGGCCTCAAAGCAATGCATGGACATCGGCACACTGTAAATAATCGTTACTCTTTGCTAAACATAGCTATACGTGTTATAGGTCTAGGGGGGGGCTAGAGCTATCATACTGCGTTACTGTGCTGGCAAACACAACTGTGGCGGGCTATTTATTTAAAGGATTAGAAGGGGCTTCACACACAAAGGAGTGCTTCAGACCACTTTCGAGATAACAAGATGAGTAAAACCGTGATTTGATTTGCTAGATAAATAGAATGAATGGTATTACAGCAGAAAAGCGCTTTAAATACACTTGTTTTTTAAATGTCAAGTAAGCATGTACTTGCAAGACTGTTTTGCAGTTAACTGTTTGGGAATTCTGTAAAACATGTCACTACAAAGATTGACTATTGCCCAGAATTTTGAGTTGTGGCCTATATTCAGTAAGTTTGAGTTTTGGGCAGAGCACTATCCAGATCCTATAATATCCATTCGAAGGAACAATATGCTCCGCTGCTGGAATTTTCAGAGGAGATTCATACCATTCCGATGCCCTACGTAAGTGCTTCCAGTGTGTCGAGGGTTTAAGTGAAAAGTTGTTCAGAGGTGACCATTGCATTAAAAGCTCATAGAAGGCCTGTTATAAAGCAAGGCAACGTAAGACAAATCATGAGCAAATGCAAAGAGAAGTGAAAAATGCGTAGATGGGGATATTTGTAGGAACGCATACGGGAAACTATCAGAGGGCAGGAGGATTTTGAATCCATGAGTACCAGTGGAAGAGAAGGCAGCAAAAGCATACGAGCTATTACAGGAAACCGGAAACATCTCGGTAAGCATGGATATGTTTTAGGGTGGCTAGATTTTGAGAACCAAAAACCGGGATATTTTGCAAAAATAGACGGACTACAATTTTACATCAACTGAGGGGCGCAGAATGACAGCTTTTATCAACATTGGCGGCACTAAGAAAACAAATAAAATGTCATTTTTAAAACCAGCATCATACTAGTTAATTAAATTGCTTACTTATAACAGCTGGTGGTTAGTGCAGCTTTAGAACAACTGAAGAAGTGCCTGTGACTATTTTCAGTCGACCCCACCCCCTAAAAACCGGGATATGTCCCACATTTGCGGAAATCCGGGACATGACCCACATTTGCCGAAATCTGCAGGGACAGCTAAGGAAAAACCGGGACTGTCCCGGCAAATCAGTGACTCCTAGTCACCATCGTATGCTCTGAAATGAACTGCAGTTTACCGTCGTTAATTTGAAATTATAATTTATTTAAATACGTGCAACCTCTTGCTTGCTTTGTTAACAACATTTTTTTAAAGAGCTGCATTTTTTTACTCTTGTGATTTATGTTTGGGCTCATCTCATTTTTAGCCTAGTCCTCGGGCTTTTTCCACTTGCTCCTTGCCCAGAAATACACTATCATCCATTGTGGTATGACAAATGCAGACTGAGAAATGGCTTGCTTGCATTTCGAAAACTCGTGAACTGCCCAATGTACACACCACACAGGTTTTTAAAATTGAGCTTATATTTAAACGTCGCACCTGAAAGCAAAAGCTGCGCGTTCGTACTGCAGGCAGAACAATTTTAGGGAAGAGAGCTGCCCACTTTGGAAATACAGGACGAGGTTACAGTCCTGGACTCTGCTCATAATCCTGTGATTGTGGGCAAATCACTTAATCTCCTCGTACATTGAAGAAAACTCTGATCTTGTGTGATAAAATTTGGGGCTCATCTAAAGCGCTCCAATAGTTCGCTTTACACAAAACTGCATAATATCGTTGTGGGTGTAAGACTCCAGAGAGACAGACAGCAGGCCAGGCTTCGTATGCACCGCTTCAGCTTTAAGAAGAAAGCGATGACATCACCCGACTACAACTCCCAGCAGGCCATGCGTTCCCTGCGCCACCAGGCTCAGCAACGGCTGACATCAGTACAAAGTGCGGCCTTTGATAGGCGGAAAGTGTGGAGGTGCTGCAGCTTACAGGGCCAATGGGATGAGCGGGGCTTGTCTCCATGTGGAAGCCATGTGTTTCCTCAGCAGGCAGACGAGGCGGAGGCGAAGATGGGGGCTGGGCTGCAGCAGCTGGCGGGGAGAGAAGAGAGGAGCGCGCACCTGAGCAGCTGCTGGTACCCTGGACCTCAAGGACTGACTGCCGCAAGCTAAGATACCCACGATGGGCCGCAGCAAAGAAGGGCACTGCCACGCGCTTCTTGGAGAGGAATAATGTATCGAGTCATCTAGAGGCCTCTCCTTAACACCACAGCATTACATGTAAACCATTCAGTGTACAAAGCATCGCTAAATACGTGCTAGTAAAACTACGTCAGTAGGCTAGCGATTGTACTGCAGAGGCGTGCGTTTAATATACACCTTGAAGACTGAAATAACGGTTTGCGCGATAAGCCTTTAAGTCGGTAATGTATTTTCTAGGTGGGTTAAGTTCTCATTGCCGAGATCCACGTGACGGACAGGTCGCAAGTTTCAATCCTAGGAAAGGAAACCTGCAAAAATAAATGTCTGGCTGGGAATCTCACCGCATCAAAGTGCCGAAATATAGGCCGGGCAATTTGTATAGGGCAAGCTTTCAGTCAAATTAACAGGAAGTTGTCTGGATAGTGATAAGCCCCCCCCCCCCAGGAAGTTGTCTGGATAGTGATAAGCCCCCCCCCCCCCCCCCCCCCCCCACCCAAATAATGAATGTTTCGCTTTTATTGCTACCTATGGATAAAGTCCGGTTTTGAAATTCCTGGATTTATGAAGTTGATTTTAGGTACAGTAGGATTTAAGACCTATTTTAATGAACTGGCTATTATTTTCACCTGCTTGCCTGTGGCATATCAGTCATTTCAAGTGGTGAATATGTGCAGCTGTTTTTCTGCTTGCCGTGCATAATGCGTAGACGATTTCTCAAGAAACAGGATTTTCATGTTTTTAGTAGCTGAGATATGTTTTACTGTTGTTTATCCTTGAAATTGTCTTTTGTCGTTCTCTGTCTCAAACATATGTGAAATAACATAATAAACAAGCGTCCTTAAGCTGCTTATTATTTTGCTTTGGCTATTTGAAGTAGCTCGAAGCTAGTTCCAAGGATAAGCTGAAGGCTTTACGAAAAACCAGCACAGGCATCTAAATCGTGAGGTGTTCTACACGGAACTGTATTGTGTTTCTGTGAAATCCTATTACAGAAACCAGGATGTGATGAGGAGCAGAGGGATAGAGTTAAAGGGCGATGGAGTCAAAACAAACGTACTTTACATGGTACTGTACATGTGTTTATTACAATGTTTTCAATTCAAGAGCACTTAAGCGGCCTGCTTGTACTGCTGAAGCACAATAAATATTCCGCGCCGTATCTCGACGTGATGGTGTTGCATACGTTTTACAATGGTTAGAAGTGTGGCGTGTAAAGAAAGGCACCCTGCTATTTAAATGTTTAATCTGATTTTTTAGAATGCAGGTGCCGGATCTACAATCCAACCTGTTAGAATGTACGTGTCTGGGCTGTATTGACCTGGCACCCATATCTTGTTGGGATGCATACACATTGTTCGATTACGCTTTGAGTGGTTGATCTGCCATGTAGTGCCCAGGCAACAGCAACCTACATCCAATATGTTTCTTCCGCTCTGTTGCTCCTGGTACTAGAAGCTGGTAGTAAGACAACGCTTTTTTTTTTTTTTTTGTAAACTCCTCGCAGGTATTCATCAGAGTACCCCATGTGCGCGAGAGCTTACTGGTTCATCTTTCCATGCATCCCAGAGGTATATGCATGTCTAATTTAGCTAATAACACGGGTGAACTGGCCATTCTATTACCCTGCCATTTTCCTAGTGGGCTGCAGGCAAAGTAGGGGGGTTGCATTCAGAGCTGGATGGGCCGCCGTGACGCAACCACGGAAACCTTTAACGTTCAACATATTTGTCATTGCTGATTTTGATTTCCACCCCGGGTCTGTAGCCCTCAGGACTACTTAGATGCTTCACGCTTGGTAATACTCTCGGGTAGCGACTCCCCCAGTTAATCATGCTGTGGGCTATCAATATTTAATTTCTTTTTTTTTTCTCTCCTGACATTTGGAGAAGGACCAAATACCAGTGTTGC